>NC_088419.1:46199393-46499393 GCF_034236695.1 Oncorhynchus nerka
AACTTGCTGAAAACTGTCCACAATGTTAATTTCATCTCAAATAGACAGCACAGCAAAAATTGGACATCCAGAGTGCATCAAACATGATTTAGAGCTTGTTTATGGAAAAAAGTTTTTTCTGGATTTCAATGTTGCAACTTGCTGAAAACTGTCCACAATGTTAATTTCATCTCAAATAGACAGCACAGCAAAAATTGGACCTCCAGAGTGCATCAAACATGATTTAGAGCTTGTTTATGGAAAAAAAAGTTTTTTCTGTATTTCAATGTTGCAACTTGCTGAAAACTGTCCACAATGTTAATTTCATCTCAAATAGACAGCACAGCAAAAATTGACATCCAGAGTGCATCAAACATGATTTTATGGAAAAAGTTTTTTCTGTATTTCAATGTTGCAACTTGCTGAAAACTGTCCACAATGTTAATTTCATCTCAAATAGACAGCACAGCAAAAATTGACATCCAGAGTGCATCAAACATGATTTAGAGCTTGTTTATGGAAAAAAGTTTTTTCTGTATTTCAATGTTGCAACTTGCTGAAAACTGTCCACAATGTTAATTTCATCTCAAATAGACAGCACAGCAAAAATTGGACATCCAGAGTGCATCAAACATGATTTAGAGCTTGTTTATGGAAAAAAGTTTTTTCTGTATTTCAATGTTGCAACTTGCTGAAAACTGTCCACAATGTTAATTTCATCTCAAATAGACAGCACAGCAAAAATTGGACATCCAGAGTGCATCAAACATGATTTAGAGCTTGTTTATGGAAAAAAGTTTTTTCTGTATTTCAATGTTGCAACTTGCTGAAAACTGTCCACAATGTTAATTTCATCTCAAATAGACAGCACAGCAAAAATTGGACATCCAGAGTGCATCAAACATGATTTAGAGCTTGTTTATGGAAAAAAGTTTTTTCTGTATTTCAATGTTGCAACTTGCTGAAAACTGTCCACAATGGTAATTTCATCTCAAATAGACAGCACAGCAAAAATTGGACATCCAGAGTGCATCAAACATGATTTAGAGCTTGTTTATGGAAAAAAGTTTTTTCTGTATTTCAATGTTGCAACTTGCTGAAAACTGTCCACAATGTTAATTTCATCTCAAATAGACAGCACAGCAAAAATTGGACATCCAGAGTGCATCAAACATGATTTAGAGCTTGTTTATGGAAAAAAGTTTTTTCTGTATTTCAATGTTGCAACTTGCTGAAAACTGTCCACAATGTTAATTTCATCTCAAATAGACAGCACAGCAAAAATTGGACATCCAGAGTGCATCAAACATGATTTAGAGCTTGTTTATGGAAAAAAGTTTTTCTGTATTTCAATGTTGCAACTTGCTGAAAACTGTCCACAATGTTAATTTCATCTCAAATAGACAGCACAGCAAAAATTGGACATCCAGAGTGCATCAAACATGATTTAGAGCTTGTTTATGGAAAAAAGTTTTTTCTGTATTTCAATGTTGCAACTTGCTGAAAACTGTCCACAATGTTAATTTCATCTCAAATAGACAGCACAGCAAAAATTGGACATCCAGAGTGCATCAAACATGATTTAGAGCTTGTTTATGGAAAAAAGTTTTTTCTGTATTTCAATGTTGCAACTTGCTGAAAACTGTCCACAATGTTAATTTCATCTCAAATAGACAGCACAGCAAAAATTGGACATCCAGAGTGCATCAAACATGATTTAGAGCTTGTTTATGGAAAAAAGTTTTTTCTGTATTTCAATGTTGCAACTTGCTGAAAACTGTCCACAATGTTAATTTCATCTCAAATAGACAGCACAGCAAAAATTGGACATCCAGAGTGCATCAAACATGATTTAGAGCTTGTTTATGGAAAAAAGTTTTTCTGTATTTCAATGTTGCAACTTGCTGAAAACTGTCCACAATGTTAATTTCATCTCAAATAGACAGCACAGCAAAAATTGGACATCCAGAGTGCATCAAACATGATTTAGAGCTTGTTTATGGAAAAAAGTTTTTTCTGTATTTCAATGTTGCAACTTGCTGAAAACTGTCCACAATGTTAATTTCATCTCAAATAGACAGCACAGCAAAAATTGGACATCCAGAGTGCATCAAACATGATTTAGAGCTTGTTTATGGAAAAAAGTTTTTTCTGTATTTCAATGTTGCAACTTGCTGAAAACTGTCCACAATGTTAATTTCATCTCAAATAGACAGCACAGCAAAAATTGGACATCCAGAGTGCATCAAACATGATTTAGAGCTTGTTTATGGAAAAAAGTTTTTTCTGTATTTCAATGTTGCAACTTGCTGAAAACTGTCCACAATGTTAATTTCATCTCAAATAGACAGCACAGCAAAAATTGGACATCCAGAGTGCATCAAACATGATTTAGAGCTTGTTTATGGAAAAAAGTTTTTTCTGTATTTCAATGTTGCAACTTGCTGAAAACTGTCCACAATGTTAATTTCATCTCAAATAGACAGCACAGCAAAAATTGACATCCAGAGTGCATCAAACATGATTTAGAGCTTGTTTATGGAAAAAAGTTTTTTCTGTATTTCAATGTTGCAACTTGCTGAAAACTGTCCACAATGTTAATTTCATCTCAAATAGACAGCACAGCAAAAATTGGACATCCAGAGTGCATCAAACATGATTTAGAGCTTGTTTATGGAAAAAAGTTTTTTCTGTATTTCAATGTTGCAACTTGCTGAAAACTGTCCACAATGTTAATTTCATCTCAAATAGACAGCACAGCAAAAATTGACATCCAGAGTGCATCAAACATGATTTAGAGCTTGTTTATGGAAAAAGTTTTTCTGTATTTCAATGTTGCAACTTGCTGAAAACTGTCCACAATGTTAATTTCATCTCAAATAGACAGCACAGCAAAAATTGGACATCCAGAGTGCATCAAACATGATTTAGAGCTTGTTTATGGAAAAAGTTTTTTCTGTATTTCAATGTTGCAACTTGCTGAAAACTGTCCACAATGTTAATTTCATCTCAAATAGACAGCACAGCAAAAATTGGACATCCAGAGTGCATCAAACATGATTTAGAGCTTGTTTATGGAAAAAAGTTTTTTCTGTATTTCAATGTTGCAACTTGCTGAAAACTGTCCACAATGTTAATTTCATCTCAAATAGACAGCACAGCAAAAATTGACATCCAGAGTGCATCAAACATGATTTAGAGCTTGTTTATGGAAAAAAGTTTTTTCTGTATTTCAATGTTGCAACTTGCTGAAAACTGTCCACAATGTTAATTTCATCTCAAATAGACAGCACAGCAAAAATTGGACATCCAGAGTGCATCAAACATGATTTAGAGCTTGTTTATGGAAAAAAGTTTTTTCTGTATTTCAATGTTGCAACTTGCTGAAAACTGTCCACAATGTTAATTTCATCTCAAATAGACAGCACAGCAAAAATTGACATCCAGAGTGCATCAAACATGATTTAGAGCTTGTTTATGGAAAAAAGTTTTTTCTGTATTTCAATGTTGCAACTTGCTGAAAACTGTCCACAATGTTAATTTCATCTCAAATAGACAGCACAGCAAAAATTGGACATCCAGAGTGCATCAAACATGATTTAGAGCTTGTTTATGGAAAAAAGTTTTTTCTGTATTTCAATGTTGCAACTTGCTGAAAACTGTCCACAATGTTAATTTCATCTCAAATAGACAGCACAGCAAAAATTGGACATCCAGAGTGCATCAAACATGATTTAGAGCTTGTTTATGGAAAAAAGTTTTTTCTGTATTTCAATGTTGCAACTTGCTGAAAACTGTCCACAATGTTAATTTCATCTCAAATAGACAGCACAGCAAAAATTGGACATCCAGAGTGCATCAAACATGATTTAGAGCTTGTTTATGGAAAAAAGTTTTTTCTGTATTTCAATGTTGCAACTTGCTGAAAACTGTCCACAATGTTAATTTCATCTCAAATAGACAGCACAGCAAAAATTGGACATCCAGAGTGCATCAAACATGATTTAGAGCTTGTTTATGGAAAAAAGTTTTTTCTGTATTTCAATGTTGCAACTTGCTGAAAACTGTCCACAATGTTAATTTCATCTCAAATAGACAGCACAGCAAAAATTGGACATCCAGAGTGCATCAAACATGATTTAGAGCTTGTTTATGGAAAAAAGTTTTTTCTGTATTTCAATGTTGCAACTTGCTGAAAACTGTCCACAATGTTAATTTCATCTCAAATAGACAGCACAGCAAAAATTGACATCCAGAGTGCATCAAACATGATTTAGAGCTTGTTTATGGAAAAAAGTTTTTTCTGTATTTCAATGTTGCAACTTGCTGAAAACTGTCCACAATGTTAATTTCATCTCAAATAGACAGCACAGCAAAAATTGGACATCCAGAGTGCATCAAACATGATTTAGAGCTTGTTTATGGAAAAAAGTTTTTTCTGTATTTCAATGTTGCAACTTGCTGAAAACTGTCCACAATGTTAATTTCATCTCAAATAGACAGCACAGCAAAAATTGGACATCCAGAGTGCATCAAACATGATTTAGAGCTTGTTTATGGAAAAAAGTTTTTTCTGTATTTCAATGTTGCAACTTGCTGAAAACTGTCCACAATGTTAATTTCATCTCAAATAGACAGCACAGCAAAAATTGGACATCCAGAGTGCATCAAACATGATTTAGAGCTTGTTTATGGAAAAAAGTTTTTCTGTATTTCAATGTTGCAACTTGCTGAAAACTGTCCACAATGTTAATTTCATCTCAAATAGACAGCACAGCAAAAATTGACATCCAGAGTGCATCAAACATGATTTAGAGCTTGTTTATGGAAAAAAGTTTTTTCTGTATTTCAATGTTGCAACTTGCTGAAAACTGTCCACAATGTTAATTTCATCTCAAATAGACAGCACAGCAAAAATTGGACATCCAGAGTGCATCAAACATGATTTAGAGCTTGTTTATGGAAAAAAGTTTTTTCTGTATTTCAATGTTGCAACTTGCTGAAAACTGTCCACAATGTTAATTTCATCTCAAATAGACAGCACAGCAAAAATTGGACATCCAGAGTGCATCAAACATGATTTAGAGCTTGTTTATGGAAAAAAAGTTTTTTCTGTATTTCAATGTTGCAACTTGCTGAAAACTGTCCACAATGTTAATTTCATCTCAAATAGACAGCACAGCAAAAATTGGACATCCAGAGTGCATCAAACATGATTTAGAGCTTGTTTATGGAAAAAAGTTTTTTCTGTATTTCAATGTTGCAACTTGCTGAAAACTGTCCACAATGTTAATTTCATCTCAAATAGACAGCACAGCAAAAATTGACATCCAGAGTGCATCAAACATGATTTAGAGCTTGTTTATGGAAAAAGTTTTTTCTGTATTTCAATGTTGCAACTTGCTGAAAACTGTCCACAATGTTAATTTCATCTCAAATAGACAGCACAGCAAAAATTGGACATCCAGAGTGCATCAAACATGATTTAGAGCTTGTTTATGGAAAAAAAAGTTTTTTCTGTATTTCAATGTTGCAACTTGCTGAAAACTGTCCACAATGTTAATTTCATCTCAAATAGACAGCACAGCAAAAATTGACATCCAGAGTGCATCAAACATGATTTAGAGCTTGTTTATGGAAAAAAGTTTTTTCTGTATTTCAATGTTGCAACTTGCTGAAAACTGTCCACAATGTTAATTTCATCTCAAATAGACAGCACAGCAAAAATTGACATCCAGAGTGCATCAAACATGATTTAGAGCTTGTTTATGGAAAAAAGTTTTTTCTGTATTTCAATGTTGCAACTTGCTGAAAACTGTCCACAATGTTAATTTCATCTCAAATAGACAGCACAGCAAAAATTGACATCCAGAGTGCATCAAACATGATTTAGAGCTTGTTTATGGAAAAAAGTTTTTTCTGTATTTCAATGTTGCAACTTGCTGAAAACTGTCCACAATGTTAATTTCATCTCAAATAGACAGCACAGCAAAAATTGGACATCCAGAGTGCATCAAACATGATTTAGAGCTTGTTTTTGGAAAATAAGTTTTTTCTGTATTTCAATGTTGCAACTTGCTGAAAACTGTCCACATGTTCATTTCATCTCAAATATACAGCACAGCATAAATTGGACATCCAGAGTGCATCAAACATGATTTAGAGCTTGTTTATGGAAAATAAGTTTTTTCTGTATTTCAATGTTGCAACTTGCTGAAAACTGTTCACAATGTTAATTTCATCTCAAATAGACAGCACAGCAAAAATTGGACATCCAGAGTGCATCAAACATGATTTAGAGCTTGTTTATGGAAAAAAGTTTTTTCTGTATTTCAATGTTGCAACTTGCTGAAAACTGTCCACAATGTTAATTTCATCTCAAATAGACAGCACAGCAAAAATTGGACATCCAGAGTGCATCAAACATGATTTAGAGCTTGTTTATGGAAAATAAGTTTTTTCTGTATTTCAATGTTGCAACTTGCTGAAAACTGTCCACAATGTTAATTTCATCTCAAATAGACAGCACAGCAAAAATTGGACATCCAGAGTGCATCAAACATGATTTAGAGCTTGTTTATGGAAAAAAAGTTTTTCTGTATTTCAATGTTGCAACTTGCTGAAAACTGTCCACAATGTTAATTTCATCTCAAATAGACAGCACAGCAAAAATTGGACATCCAGAGTGCATCAAACATGATTTAGAGCTTGTTTATGGAAAAAAGTTTTTCTGTATTTCAATGTTGCAACTTGCTGAAAACTGTCCACAATGTTAATTTCATCTCAAATAGACAGCACAGCAAAAATTGGACATCCAGAGTGCATCAAACATGATTTAGAGCTTGTTTATGGAAAAAAGTTTTTTCTGTATTTCAATGTTGAAACTTGCTGAAAACTGTCCACAATGTTAATTTCATCTCAAATAGACAGCACAGCAAAAATTGGACATCCAGAGTGCATCAAACATGATTTAGAGCTTGTTTATGGAAAAAAGTTTTTTCTGTATTTCAATGTTGAAACTTGCTGAAAACTGTCCACAATGTTAATTTCATCTCAAATAGACAGCACAGCAAAAATTGGACATCCAGAGTGCATCAAACATGATTTAGAGCTTGTTTTATGGAAAAAAAGTTTTTTCTGTATTTCAATGTTGAAACTTGCTGAAAACTGTCCACAATGTTAATTTCATCTCAAATAGACAGCACAGCAAAAATTGGACATCCAGAGTGCATCAAACATGATTTAGAGCTTGTTTATGGAAAAAAGTTTTTTCTGTATTTCAATGTTGAAACTTGCTGAAAACTGTCCACAATGTTAATTTCATCTCAAATAGACAGCACAGCAAAAATTGGACATCCAGAGTGCATCAAACATGATTTAGAGCTTGTTTATGGAAAAAAGTTTTTTCTGTATTTCAATGTTGCAACTTGCTGAAAACTGTCCACAATGTTAATTTCATCTCAAATAGACAGCACAGCAAAAATTGGACATCCAGAGTGCATCAAACATGATTTAGAGCTTGTTTATGGAAAAAAGTTTTTTCTGTATTTCAATGTTGCAACTTGCTGAAAACTGTCCACAATGTTAATTTCATCTCAAATAGACAGCACAGCAAAAATTGGACATCCAGAGTGCATCAAACATGATTTAGAGCTTGTTTATGGAAAAAAGTTTTTTCTGTATTTCAATGTTGAAACTTGCTGAAAACTGTCCACAATGTTAATTTCATCTCAAATAGACAGCACAGCAAAAATTGGACATCCAGAGTGCATCAAACATGATTTAGAGCTTGTTTATGGAAAAAAAGTTTTTTCTGTATTTCAATGTTGAAACTTGCTGAAAACTGTCCACAATGTTAATTTCATCTCAAATAGACAGCACAGCAAAAATTGGACATCCAGAGTGCATCAAACATGATTTAGAGCTTGTTTATGGAAAAAAGTTTTTTCTGTATTTCAATGTTGCAACTTGCTGAAAACTGTCCACAATGTTAATTTCATCTCAAATAGACAGCACAGCAAAAATTGGACATCCAGAGTGCATCAAACATGATTTAGAGCTTGTTTATGGAAAAAAGTTTTTTCTGTATTTCAATGTTCAACTTGCTGAAAACTGTCCACAATGTTAATTTCATCTCAAATAGACAGCACAGCAAAAATTGGACATCCAGAGTGCATCAAACATGATTTAGAGCTTGTTTATGGAAAAAAGTTTTTCTGTATTTCAATGTTGCAACTTGCTGAAAACTGTCCACAATGTTAATTTCATCTCAAATAGACAGCACAGCAAAAATTGGACATCCAGAGTGCATCAAACATGATTTAGAGCTTGTTTATGGAAAAAATTTTTTTTTTCTGTATTTCAATGTTGCAACTTGCTGAAAACTGTCCACAATGTTAATTTCATCTCAAATAGACAGCACAGCAAAAATTGGACATCCAGAGTGCATCAAACATGATTTAGAGCTTGTTTATGGAAAAAAAAGTTTTTTCTGTATTTCAATGTTGCAACTTGCTGAAAACTGTCCACAATGTTAATTTCATCTCAAATAGACAGCACAGCAAAAATTGGACATCCAGAGTGCATCAAACATGATTTAGAGCTTGTTTATGGAAAAAAGTTTTTTCTGTATTTCAATGTTGCAACTTGCTGAAAACTGTCCACAATGTTAATTTCATCTCAAATAGACAGCACAGCAAAAATTGGACATCCAGAGTGCATCAAACATGATTTAGAGCTTGTTTATGGAAAAAAGTTTTTTCTGTATTTCAATGTTGCAACTTGCTGAAAACTGTCCACAATGTTAATTTCATCTCAAATAGACAGCACAGCAAAAATTGGACATCCAGAGTGCATCAAACATGATTTAGAGCTTGTTTATGGAAAAAAGTTTTTTCTGTATTTCAATGTTGCAACTTGCTGAAAACTGTCCACAATGTTAATTTCATCTCAAATAGACAGCACAGCAAAAATTGGACATCCAGAGTGCATCAAACATGATTTAGAGCTTGTTTATGGAAAAAAGTTTTTTCTGTATTTCAATGTTGCAACTTGCTGAAAACTGTCCACAATGTTAATTTCATCTCAAATAGACAGCACAGCAATTGGACATCCAGAGTGCATCAAACATGATTTAGAGCTTGTTTATGGAAAAAAGTTTTTTCTGTATTTCAATGTTGCAACTTGCTGAAAACTGTCCACAATGTTAATTTCATCTCAAATAGACAGCACAGCAAAAATTAGACATCCAGAGTGCATCAAACATGATTTAGAGCTTGTTTATGGAAAAAAAGTTTTTTCTGTATTTCAATGTTGCAACTTGCTGAAAACTGTCCACAATGTTAATTTCATCTCAAATAGACAGCACAGCAAAAATTGGACATCCAGAGTGCATCAAACATGATTTAGAGCTTGTTTATGGAAAAACATGTTTTTTCTGTATTTCAATGTTCCAACTTGCTGAAAACTGTCCACAATGTTAATTTCATCTCAAATAGACAGCACAGCAAAAATTGGACATCCAGAGTGCATCAAACATGATTTAGAGCTTGTTTATGGAAAAAAGTTTTTTCTGTATTTCAATGTTGCAACTTGCTGAAAACTGTCCACAATGTTAATTTCATCTCAAATAGACAGCACAGCAAAAATTGGACATCCAGAGTGCATCAAACATGATTTAGAGCTTGTTTATGGAAAAAAGTTTTTTCTGTATTTCAATGTTGCAACTTGCTGAAAACTGTCCACAATGTTAATTTCATCTCAAATAGACAGCACAGCAAAAATTGGACATCCAGAGTGCATCAAACATGATTTAGAGCTTGTTTATGGAAAAAAGTTTTTTCTGTATTTCAATGTTGCAACTTGCTGAAAACTGTCCACAATGTTAATTTCATCTCAAATAGACAGCACAGCAAAAATTGGACATCCAGAGTGCATCAAACATGATTTAGAGCTTGTTTATGGAAAAAAGTTTTTTCTGTATTTCAATGTTGCAACTTGCTGAAAACTGTCCACAATGTTAATTTCATCTCAAATAGACAGCACAGCAAAAATTGGACATCCAGAGTGCATCAAACATGATTTAGAGCTTGTTTATGGAAAAAAGTTTTTTCTGTATTTCAATGTTGCAACTTGCTGAAAACTGTCCACAATGTTAATTTCATCTCAAATAGACAGCACAGCAAAAATTGGACATCCAGAGTGCATCAAACATGATTTAGAGCTTGTTTATGGAAAAAAGTTTTTTCTGTATTTCAATGTTGCAACTTGCTGAAAACTGTCCACAATGTTAATTTCATCTCAAATAGACAGCACAGCAAAAATTGGACATCCAGAGTGCATCAAACATGATTTAGAGCTTGTTTATGGAAAAAAGTTTTTTCTGTATTTCAATGTTGCAACTTGCTGAAAACTGTCCACAATGTTAATTTCATCTCAAATAGACAGCACAGCAAAAATTGGACATCCAGAGTGCATCAAACATGATTTAGAGCTTGTTTATGAAAAAACACGTTTTTTCTGTATTTTAATGTTGCAACTTGCTGAAAACTGTCCACAATGTTATTTTAATCTCAAATAGACAGCACAGCCAAAATTGGACATCCAGAGTGCATCAAACATGATTTAGAGCTTGTTTATGGAAAAAAGTTTTTTCTGTATTTCAATGTTGCAACTTGCTGAAAACTGTCCACAATGTTAATTTCATCTCAAATAGACAGCACAGCAAAAATTGGACATCCAGAGTGCATCAAACATGATTTAGAGCTTGTTTATGGAAAAAAGTTTTTTCTGTATTTCAATGTTGCAACTTGCTGAAAACTGTCCACAATGTTAATTTCATCTCAAATAGACAGCACAGCAAAAATTGGACATCCAGAGTGCATCAAACATGATTTAGAGCTTGTTTATGGAAAAAAGTTTTTTCTGTATTTCAATGTTGCAACTTGCTGAAAACTGTCCACAATGTTAATTTCATCTCAAATAGACAGCACAGCAAAAATTGGACATCCAGAGTGCATCAAACATGATTTAGAGCTTGTTTATGGAAAAAAGTTTTTTCTGTATTTCAATGTTGCAACTTGCTGAAAACTGTCCACAATGTTAATTTCATCTCAAATATAGACAGCACAGCAAAAATTGGACATCCAGAGTGCATCAAACATGATTTAGAGCTTGTTTATGGAAAAAGTTTTTTCTGTATTTCAATGTTGCAACTTGCTGAAAACTGTCCACAGCAAAAATTGGACATCCAGAGTGCATCAAACATGATTTAGAGCTTGTTTATGGAAAAAAGTTTTTTCTGTATTTCAATGTTGCAACTTGCTGAAAACTGTCCACAATGTTAATTTCATCTCAAATAGACAGCACAGCAAAAATTGGACATCCAGAGTGCATCAAACATGATTTAGAGCTTGTTTATGGAAAAAAGTTTTTTCTGTATTTCAATGTTGCAACTTGCTGAAAACTGTCCACAATGTTAATTTCATCTCAAATAGACAGCACAGCAAAAATTGGACATCCAGAGTGCATCAAACATGATTTAGAGCTTGTTTATGGAAAAAAGTTTTTTCTGTATTTCAATGTTGCAACTTGCTGAAAACTGTCCACAATGTTAATTTCATCTCAAATAGACAGCACAGCAAAAATTGGACATCCAGAGTGCATCAAACATGATTTAGAGCTTGTTTATGGAAAAAAGTTTTTTCTGTATTTCAATGTTGCAACTTGCTGAAAACTGTCCACAATGTTAATTTCATCTCAAATAGACAGCACAGCAAAAATTGGACATCCAGAGTGCATCAAACATGATTTAGAGCTTGTTTATGGAAAAAAGTTTTTTCTGTATTTCAATGTTGCAACTTGCTGAAAACTGTCCACAATGTTAATTTCATCTCAAATAGACAGCACAGCAAAAATTGGACATCCAGAGTGCATCAAACATGATTTAGAGCTTGTTTATGGAAAACACGTTTTTTCTGTATTTCAATGTTGCAACTTGCTGAAAACTGTCCACAATGTTAATTTCATCTCAAATAGACAGCACAGCAAAAATTGGACATCCAGAGTGCATCAAACATGATTTAGAGCTTGTTATGGAAAAAACAGTTTTTCTGTATTTTCAATGGTTGCAACTTGCTGAAAACTGTCCACAATGTTAATTTCATCTCAAATAGACAGCACAGCAAAAATTGGACATCCAGAGTGCATCAAACATGATTTAGAGCTTGTTTATGGAAAAAAGTTTTTTCTGTATTTCAATGTTGCAACTTGCTGAAAACTGTCCACAATGTTAATTTCATCTCAAATAGACAGCACAGCAAAAATTGGACATCCAGAGTGCATCAAACATGATTTAGAGCTTGTTTATGAAAAAAGTTTTTTCTGTATTTCAATGTTGCAACTTGCTGAAAACTGTCCACAATGTTAATTTCATCTCAAATAGACAGCACAGCAAAAATTGGACATCCAGAGTGCATCAAACATGATTTAGAGCTTGTTTATGGAAAACAAGTTTTTTCTGTATTTCAATGTTGCAACTTGCTGAAAACTGTCCACAATGTTAATTTCATCTCAAATAGACAGCACAGCAAAATTGGACATCCAGAGTGCATCAAACATGATTTAGAGCTTGTTTATGGAAAAAAAGTTTTTTCTGTATTTCAATGTTGCAACTTGCTGAAAACTGTCCACAATGTTAATTTCATCTCAAATAGACAGCACAGCAAAAATTGGACATCCAGAGTGCATCAAACATGATTTAGAGCTTGTTTATGGAAAAAAGTTTTTTCTGTATTTCAATGTTGCAACTTGCTGAAAACTGTCCACAATGTTAATTTCATCTCAAATAGACAGCACAGCAAAAATTGGACATCCAGAGTGCATCAAACATGATTTAGAGCTTGTTTATGGAAAAAAGTTTTTTCTGTATTTCAATGTTGCAACTTGCTGAAAACTGTCCACAATGTTAATTTCATCTCAAATAGACAGCACAGCAAAAATTGGACATCCAGAGTGCATCAAACATGATTTAGAGCTTGTTTATGGAAAAAAGTTTTTTCTGTATTTCAATGTTGCAACTTGCTGAAAACTGTCCACAATGTTAATTTCATCTCAAATAGACAGCACAGCAAAAATTGGACATCCAGAGTGCATCAAACATGATTTAGAGCTTGTTTATGGAAAAAAGTTTTTTCTGTATTTCAATGTTGCAACTTGCTGAAAACTGTCCACAATGTTAATTTCATCTCAAATAGACAGCACAGCAAAAATTGGACATCCAGAGTGCATCAAACATGATTTAGAGCTTGTTTATGGAAAAAAAAGTTTTTTCTGTATTTCAATGTTGCAACTTGCTGAAAACTGTCCACAATGTTAATTTCATCTCAAATAGACAGCACAGCAAAAATTGGACATCCAGAGTGCATCAAACATGATTTAGAGCTTGTTTATGGAAAAAAGTTTTTTCTGTATTTCAATGTTGCAACTTGCTGAAAACTGTCCACAATGTTAATTTCATCTCAAATAGACAGCACAGCAAAAATTGGACATCCAGAGTGCATCAAACATGATTTAGAGCTTGTTTATGGAAAAAAGTTTTTTCTATTTTATTTCAATGTTGCAACTTGCTGAAAACTGTCCACAATGTTAATTTCATCTCAAATAGACAGCACAGCAAAAATTGGACATCCAGAGTGCATCAAACATGATTTAGAGCTTGTTTATGGAAAAAAGTTTTTTCTGTATTTCAATGTTGCAACTTGCTGAAAACTGTCCACAATGTTAATTTCATCTCAAATAGACAGCACAGCAAAAATTGGACATCCAGAGTGCATCAAACATGATTTAGAGCTTGTTTATGAAAAAAAAGTTTTTTCTGTATTTCAATGTTGCAACTTGCTGAAAACTGTCCACAATGTTAATTTCATCTCAAATAGACAGCACAGCAAAAATTGGACATCCAGAGTGCATCAAACATGATTTAGAGCTTGTTTATGGAAAAAAAGTTTTTTCTGTATTTCAATGTTGAAACTTGCTGAAAACTGTCCACAATGTTAATTTCATCTCAAATAGACAGCACAGCAAAAATTGGACATCCAGAGTCCATCAAACATGATTTAGAGCTTGTTTATGGAAAAAAGTTTTTTCTGTATTTCAATGTTGCAACTTGCTGAAAACTGTCCACAATGTTAATTTCATCTCAAATAGACAGCACAGCAAAAATTGGACATCCAGAGTGCATCAAACATGATTTAGAGCTTGTTTATGGAAAAAAGTTTTTTCTGTATTTCAATGTTGCAACTTGCTGAAAACTGTCCACAATGTTAATTTCATCTCAAATAGACAGCACAGCAAAAATTGGACATCCAGAGTGCATCAAACATGATTTAGAGCTTGTTTATGGAAAAAAGTTTTTTCTGTATTTCAATGTTGCAACTTGCTGAAAACTGTCCACAATGTTAATTTCATCTCAAATAGACAGCACAGCAAAAATTGGACATCCAGAGTGCATCAAACATGATTTAGAGCTTGTTTATGGAAAAACAAGTTTTTTCTGTATTTCAATGTTGCAACTTGCTGAAAACTGTCCACAATGTTAATTTCATCTCAAAAATAGACAGCACAGCAAAAATTGGACATCCAGAGTGCATCAAACATGATTTAGAGCTTGTTTATGGAAAAAAAGTTTTTTCTGTATTTCAATGTTGCAACTTGCTGAAAACTGTCCACAATGTTAATTTCATCTCAAATAGACAGCACAGCAAAAATTGGACATCCAGAGTGCATCAAACATGATTTAGAGCTTGTTTATGGAAAAAAGTTTTTTCTGTATTTCAATGTTGCAACTTGCTGAAAACTGTCCACAATGTTAATTTCATCTCAAATAGACAGCACAGCAAAAATTGGACATCCAGAGTGCATCAAACATGATTTAGAGCTTGTTTATGGAAAAAAGTTTTTTCTGTATTTCAATGTTGCAACTTGCTGAAAACTGTCCACAATGTTAATTTCATCTCAAATAGACAGCACAGCAAAAATTGGACATCCAGAGTGCATCAAACATGATTTAGAGCTTGTTTATGGAAAAAAGTTTTTTCTGTATTTTCAATGTTGCAACTTGCTGAAAACTGTCCACAATGTTAATTTCATCTCAAATAGACAGCACAGCAAAAATTGGACATACAGAGTGCATCAAACATGATTTAGAGCTTGTTTATGGAAAAAAGTTTTTTCTGTATTTCAATGTTGCAACTTGCTGAAAACTGTCCACAATGTTAATTTCATCTCAAATAGACAGCACAGCAAAAATTGGACATCCAGAGTGCATCAAACATGATTTAGAGCTTGTTTATGGAAAAAAGTTTTTTTTCTGTATTTCAATGTTGCAACTTGCTGAAAACTGTCCACAATGTTAATTTCATCTCAAATAGACAGCACAGCAAAAATTGGACATCCAGAGTGCATCAAACATGATTTAGAGCTTGTTTATGGAAAAAAGTTTTTTCTGTATTTCAATGTTGCAACTTGCTGAAAACTGTCCACAATGGTAATTTCATCTCAAATAGACAGCACAGCAAAAATTGGACATCCAGAGTGCATCAAACATGATTTAGAGCTTTTTTGGGAAAAAAGTTTTTTCTGTATTTCAATGTTGCAACTTGCTGAAAACTGTCCACAATGTTAATTTCATCTCAAATAGACAGCACAGCAAAAATTGGACATCCAGAGTGCATCAAACATGATTTAGAGCTTGTTTATGGAAAAAAGTTTTTTCTGTATTTCAATGTTGCAACTTGCTGAAAACTGTCCACAATGTTAATTTCATCTCAAATAGACAGCACAGCAAAAATTGGACATCCAGAGTGCATCAAACATGATTTAGAGCTTGTTTATGGAAAAAAGTTTTTTCTGTATTTCAATGTTGCAACTTGCTGAAAACTGTCCACAATGGTAATTTCATCTCAAATAGACAGCACAGCAAAAATTGGACATCCAGAGTGCATCAAACATGATTTAGAGCTTGTTTATGGAAAAAAAGTTTTTTCTGTATTTCAATGTTGCAACTTGCTGAAAACTGTCCACAATGTTAATTTCATCTCAAATAGACAGCACAGCAAAAATTGGACATCCAGAGTGCATCAAACATGATTTAGAGCTTGTTTATGGAAAAAAGTTTTTTCTGTATTTCAATGTTGCAACTTGCTGAAAACTGTCCACAATGGTAATTTCATCTCAAATAGACAGCACAGCAAAAATTGGACATCCAGAGTGCATCAAACATGATTTAGAGCTTGTTTATGGAAAAAAGTTTTTTCTGTATTTCAATGTTGCAACTTGCTGAAAACTGTCCACAATGTTAATTTCATCTCAAATAGACAGCACAGCAAAAATTGACATCCAGAGTGCATCAAACATGATTTAGAGCTTGTTTATGGAAAAAAGTTTTTTCTGTATTTCAATGTTGCAACTTGCTGAAAACTGTCCACAATGTTAATTTCATCTCAAATAGACAGCACAGCAAAAATTGGACATCCAGAGTGCATCAAACATGATTTAGAGCTTGTTTATGGAAAAAAGTTTTTTCTGTATTTCAATGTTGCAACTTGCTGAAAACTGTCCACAATGTTAATTTCATCTCAAATAGACAGCACAGCAAAAATTGGACATCCAGAGTGCATCAAACATGATTTAGAGCTTGTTTATGGAAAAAAGTTTTTTCTGTATTTCAATGTTGCAACTTGCTGAAAACTGTCCACAATGGTAATTTCATCTCAAATAGACAGCACAGCAAAAATTGGACATCCAGAGTGCATCAAACATGATTTAGAGCTTGTTTATGGAAAAAAGTTTTTTCTGTATTTCAATGTTGCAACTTGCTGAAAACTGTCCACAATTGGTAATTTCATCTCAAATAGACAGCACAGCAAAAATTGGACATCCAGAGTGCATCAAACATGATTTAGAGCTTGTTTATGAAAAAAAAGTTTTTTCTGTATTTCAATGTTGCAACTTGCTGAAAACTGTCCACAATGGTAATTTCATCTCAAATAGACAGCACAGCAAAAATTGGACATCCAGAGTGCATCAAACATGATTTAGAGCTTGTTTATGGAAAAAAGTTTTTCTGTATTTCAATGTTGCAACTTGCTGAAAACTGTCCACAATGTTAATTTCATCTCAAATAGACAGCACAGCAAAAATTGGACATCCAGAGTGCATCAAACATGATTTAGAGCTTGTTTATGGAAAAAAGTTTTTTCTGTATTTCAATGTTGCAACTTGCTGAAAACTGTCCACAATGGTAATTTCATCTCAAATAGACAGCACAGCAAAAATTGGACATCCAGAGTGCATCAAACATGATTTAGAGCTTGTTTATGGAAAAAAGTTTTTTCTGTATTTCAATGTTGCAACTTGCTGAAAACTGTCCACAATGTTAATTTCATCTCAAATAGACAGCACAGCAAAAATTGGACATCCAGAGTGCATCAAACATGATTTAGAGCTTGTTTATGGAAAAAAGTTTTTTCTGTATTTCAATGTTGCAACTTGCTGAAAACTGTCCACAATGTTAATTTCATCTCAAATAGACAGCACAGCAAAAATTGGACATCCAGAGTGCATCAAACATGATTTAGAGCTTGTTTATGGAAAAAAGTTTTTTCTGTATTTCAATGTTGCAACTTGCTGAAAACTGTCCACAATGTTAATTTCATCTCAAATAGACAGCACAGCAAAAATTGGACATCCAGAGTGCATCAAACATGATTTAGAGCTTGTTTATGGAAAAAAGTTTTTTCTGTATTTCAATGTTGCAACTTGCTGAAAACTGTCCACAATGGTAATTTCATCTCAAATAGACAGCACAGCAAAAATTGGACATCCAGAGTGCATCAAACATGATTTAGAGCTTGTTTATGGAAAAAAGTTTTTTCTGTATTTCAATGTTGCAACTTGCTGAAAACTGTCCACAATGGTAATTTCATCTCAAATAGACAGCACAGCAAAAATTGGACATCCAGAGTGCATCAAACATGATTTAGAGCTTGTTTATGGAAAAAAGTTTTTTCTGTATTTCAATGTTGCAACTTGCTGAAAACTGTCCACAATGTTAATTTCATCTCAAATAGACAGCACAGCAAAAATTGGACATCCAGAGTGCATCAAACATGATTTAGAGCTTGTTTATGGAAAAAAGTTTTTTCTGTATTTCAATGTTGCAACTTGCTGAAAACTGTCCACAATGTTAATTTCATCTCAAATAGACAGCACAGCAAAAATTGGACATCCAGAGTGCATCAAACATGATTTAGAGCTTGTTTATGGAAAAAAGTTTTTTCTGTATTTCAATGTTGCAACTTGCTGAAAACTGTCCACAATGGTAATTTCATCTCAAATAGACAGCACAGCAAAAATTGGACATCCAGAGTGCATCAAACATGATTTAGAGCTTGTTTATGGAAAAAAGTTTTTTCTGTATTTCAATGTTGCAACTTGCTGAAAACTGTCCACAATGTTAATTTCATCTCAAATAGACAGCACAGCAAAAATTGGACATCCAGAGTGCATCAAACATGATTTAGAGCTTGTTTATGGAAAAAAGTTTTTTCTGTATTTCAATGTTGCAACTTGCTGAAAACTGTCCACAATGGTAATTTCATCTCAAATAGACAGCACAGCAAAAATTGGACATCCAGAGTGCATCAAACATGATTTAGAGCTTGTTTATGGAAAAAAGTTTTTTCTGTATTTCAATGTTGCAACTTGCTGAAAACTGTCCACAATGTTAATTTCATCTCAAATAGACAGCACAGCAAAAATTGGACATCCAGAGTGCATCAAACATGATTTAGAGCTTGTTTATGGAAAAAAGTTTTTTCTGTATTTCAATGTTGCAACTTGCTGAAAACTGTCCACAATGTTAATTTCATCTCAAATAGACAGCACAGCAAAAATTGGACATCCAGAGTGCATCAAACATGATTTAGAGCTTGTTTATGGAAAAAAAGGTTTTTCTGTATTTCAATGTTGCAACTTGCTGAAAACTGTCCACAATGTTAATTTCATCTCAAATAGACAGCACAGCAAAAATTGGACATCCAGAGTGCATCAAACATGATTTAGAGCTTGTTTTATGGAAAAAAGTTTTTTCTGTATTTCAATGTTGAAACTTGCTGAAAACTGTCCACAATGTTAATTTCATCTCAAATAGACAGCACAGCAAAAATTGGACATCCAGAGTGCATCAAACATGATTTAGAGCTTGTTTATGGAAAAAAGTTTTTTCTGTATTTCAATGTTGCAACTTGCTGAAAACTGTCCACAATGTTAATTTCATCTCAAATAGACAGCACAGCAAAAATTGGACATCCAGAGTGCATCAAACATGATTTAGAGCTTGTTTATGGAAAAAAAGTTTTTTCTGTATTTCAATGTTGCAACTTGCTGAAAACTGTCCACAATGTTAATTTCATCTCAAATAGACAGCACAGCAAAAATTGGACATCCAGAGTGCATCAAACATGATTTAGAGCTTGTTTATGGAAAAAAGTTTTTTCTGTATTTCAATGTTGCAACTTGCTGAAAACTGTCCACAATGGTAATTTCATCTCAAATAGACAGCACAGCAAAAATTGGACATCCAGAGTGCATCAAACATGATTTAGAGCTTGTTTATGGAAAAAAGTTTTTTCTGTATTTCAATGTTGCAACTTGCTGAAAACTGTCCACAATGTTAATTTCATCTCAAATAGACAGCACAGCAAAAATTGGACATCCAGAGTGCATCAAACATGATTTAGAGCTTGTTTATGGAAAAAAGTTTTTTCTGTATTTCAATGTTGCAACTTGCTGAAAACTGTCCACAATGGTAATTTCATCTCAAATAGACAGCACAGCAAAAATTGGACATCCAGAGTGCATCAAACATGATTTAGAGCTTGTTTATGGAAAAAAGTTTTTTCTGTATTTCAATGTTGCAACTTGCTGAAAACTGTCCACAATGTTAATTTCATCTCAAATAGACAGCACAGCAAAAATTGGACATCCAGAGTGCATCAAACATGATTTAGAGCTTGTTTATGGAAAAAAGTTTTTTCTGTATTTCAATGTTGCAACTTGCTGAAAACTGTCCACAATGGTAATTTCATCTCAAATAGACAGCACAGCAAAAATTGGACATCCAGAGTGCATCAAACATGATTTAGAGCTTGTTTATGGAAAAAAGTTTTTTCTGTATTTCAATGTTGCAACTTGCTGAAAACTGTCCACAATGTTAATTTCATCTCAAATAGACAGCACAGCAAAAATTGGACATCCAGAGTGCATCAAACATGATTTAGAGCTTGTTTATGGAAAAAAGTTTTTTCTGTATTTCAATGTTGCAACTTGCTGAAAACTGTCCACAATGGTAATTTCATCTCAAATAGACAGCACAGCAAAAATTGGACATCCAGAGTGCATCAAACATGATTTAGAGCTTGTTTATGGAAAAAAAGTTTTTTCTGTATTTCAATGTTGCAACTTGCTGAAAACTGTCCACAATGGTAATTTCATCTCAAATAGACAGCACAGCAAAAATTGGACATCCAGAGTGCATCAAACATGATTTAGAGCTTGTTTATGGAAAAAAGTTTTTCTGCAACTGTATTTCAATGTTGCAACTTGCTGAAAACTGTCCACAATGTTAATTTCATCTCAAATAGACAGCACAGCAAAAATTGGACATCCAGAGTGCATCAAACATGATTTAGAGCTTGTTTATGGAAAAAAAGTTTTTTCTGTATTTCAATGTTGCAACTTGCTGAAAACTGTCCACAATGTTAATTTCATCTCAAATAGACAGCACAGCAAAAATTGGACATCCAGAGTGCATCAAACATGATTTAGAGCTTGTTTATGGAAAAAAAAGTTTTTTCTGTATTTCAATGTTGCAACTTGCTGAAAACTGTCCACAATGGTAATTTCATCTCAAATAGACAGCACAGCAAAAATTGGACATCCAGAGTGCATCAAACATGATTTAGAGCTTGTTTATGGAAAAAAGTTTTTCTGTATTTCAATGTTGCAACTTGCTGAAAACTGTCCACAATGTTAATTTCATCTCAAATAGACAGCACAGCAAAAATTGGACATCCAGAGTGCATCAAACATGATTTAGAGCTTGTTTATGGAAAAAAGTTTTTTCTGTATTTCAATGTTGCAACTTGCTGAAAACTGTCCACAATGTTAATTTCATCTCAAATAGACAGCACAGCAAAAATTGGACATCCAGAGTGCATCAAACATGATTTAGAGCTTGTTTATGGAAAAAAGTTTTTTCTGTATTTCAATGTTGCAACTTGCTGAAAACTGTCCACAATGTTAATTTCATCTCAAATAGACAGCACAGCAAAAATTGGACATCCAGAGTGCATCAAACATGATTTAGAGCTTGTTTATGGAAAAAAGTTTTTTCTGTATTTCAATGTTGCAACTTGCTGAAAACTGTCCACAATGGTAATTTCATCTCAAATAGACAGCACAGCAAAAATTGGACATCCAGAGTGCATCAAACATGATTTAGAGCTTGTTTATGGGAAAAAAAAGTTTTTTCTGTATTTCAATGTTGCAACTTGCTGAAAACTGTCCACAATGTTAATTTCATCTCAAATAGACAGCACAGCAAAAATTGGACATCCAGAGTGCATCAAACATGATTTAGAGCTTGTTTATGGAAAAAAGTTTTTTCTGTATTTCAATGTTGCAACTTGCTGAAAACTGTCCACAATGGTAATTTCATCTCAAATAGACAGCACAGCAAAAATTGGACATCCAGAGTGCATCAAACATGATTTAGAGCTTGTTTATGGAAAAAAAGTTTTTTCTGTATTTCAATGTTGCAACTTGCTGAAAACTGTCCACAATGTTAATTTCATCTCAAATAGACAGCACAGCAAAAATTGGACATCCAGAGTGCATCAAACATGATTTAGAGCTTGTTTATGGAAAAAAGTTTTTTCTGTATTTCAATGTTGCAACTTGCTGAAAACTGTCCACAATGTTAATTTCATCTCAAATAGACAGCACAGCAAAAATTGGACATCCAGAGTGCATCAAACATGATTTAGAGCTTGTTTATGGAAAAAAGTTTTTTCTGTATTTCAATGTTGCAACTTGCTGAAAACTGTCCACAATGGTAATTTCATCTCAAATAGACAGCACAGCAAAAATTGGACATCCAGAGTGCATCAAACATGATTTAGAGCTTGTTTATGGAAAAAAAAGTTTTTTCTGTATTTCAATGTTGCAACTTGCTGAAAACTGTCCACAATGTTAATTTCATCTCAAATAGACAGCACAGCAAAAATTGGACATCCAGAGTGCATCAAACATGATTTAGAGCTTGTTTATGGAAAAAAGTTTTTTCTGTATTTCAATGTTGCAACTTGCTGAAAACTGTCCACAATGTTAATTTCATCTCAAATAGACAGCACAGCAAAAATTGGACATCCAGAGTGCATCAAACATGATTTAGAGCTTGTTTATGGAAAAAAGTTTTTTCTGTATTTCAATGTTGCAACTTGCTGAAAACTGTCCACAATGTTAATTTCATCTCAAATAGACAGCACAGCAAAAATTGGACATCCAGAGTGCATCAAACATGATTTAGAGCTTGTTTATGGAAAAAAGTTTTTTCTGTATTTCAATGTTGCAACTTGCTGAAAACTGTCCACAATGGTAATTTCATCTCAAATAGACAGCACAGCAAAAATTGGACATCCAGAGTGCATCAAACATGATTTAGAGCTTGTTTATGGAAAAAAGTTTTTTCTGTATTTCAATGTTGCAACTTGCTGAAAACTGTCCACAATGTTAATTTCATCTCAAATAGACAGCACAGCAAAAATTGGACATCCAGAGTGCATCAAACATGATTTAGAGCTTGTTTATGGAAAAAAGTTTTTTCTGTATTTCAATGTTGCAACTTGCTGAAAACTGTCCACAATGGTAATTTCATCTCAAATAGACAGCACAGCAAAAATTGGACATCCAGAGTGCATCAAACATGATTTAGAGCTTGTTTATGGAAAAAAGTTTTTTCTGTATTTCAATGTTGCAACTTGCTGAAAACTGTCCACAATGTTAATTTCATCTCAAATAGACAGACAGCACAGCAAAAATTGGACATCCAGAGTGCATCAAACATGATTTAGAGCTTGTTTATGGAAAAAAGTTTTTTCTGTATTTCAATGTTGCAACTTGCTGAAAACTGTCCACAATGTTAATTTCATCTCAAATAGACAGCACAGCAAAAATTGGACATCCAGAGTGCATCAAACATGATTTAGAGCTTGTTTATGGAAAAAAGTTTTTTCTGTATTTCAATGTTGCAACTTGCTGAAAACTGTCCACAATGTTAATTTCATCTCAAATAGACAGCACAGCAAAAATTGGACATCCAGAGTGCATCAAACATGATTTAGAGCTTGTTTATGGAAAAAAGTTTTTTCTGTATTTCAATGTTGCAACTTGCTGAAAACTGTCCACAATGTTAATTTCATCTCAAATAGACAGCACAGCAAAAATTGGACATCCAGAGTGCATCAAACATGATTTAGAGCTTGTTTATGGAAAAAAGTTTTTTCTGTATTTCAATGTTGCAACTTGCTGAAAACTGCCCACAATGTTAATTTCATCTCAAATAGACAGCACAGCAAAAATTGGACATCCAGAGTGCATCAAACATGATTTAGAGCTTGTTTATGGAAAAAAAGTTTTTTCTGTATTTCAATGTTGCAACTTGCTGAAAACTGTCCACAATGTTAATTTCATCTCAAATAGACAGCACAGCAAAAATTGGACATCCAGAGTGCATCAAACATGATTTAGAGCTTGTTTATGGAAAAAAGTTTTTCTGTATTTCAATGTTGCAACTTGCTGAAAACTGTCCACAATGTTAATTTCATCTCAAATAGACAGCACAGCAAAAATTGGACATCCAGAGTGCATCAAACATGATTTAGAGCTTGTTTATGGAAAAAAGTTTTTTCTGTATTTCAATGTTGCAACTTGCTGAAAACTGTCCACAATGTTAATTTCATCTCAAATAGACAGCACAGCAAAAATTGGACATCCAGAGTGCATCAAACATGATTTAGAGCTTGTTTATGGAAAAAAGTTTTTTCTGTATTTCAATGTTGCAACTTGCTGAAAACTGTCCACAATGTTAATTTCATCTCAAATAGACAGCACAGCAAAAATTGGACATCCAGAGTGCATCAAACATGATTTAGAGCTTGTTTATGGAAAAAAAAGTTTTTCTGTATTTCAATGTTGCAACTTGCTGAAAACTGTCCACAATGTTAATTTCATCTCAAATAGACAGCACAGCAAAAATTGGACATCCAGAGTGCATCAAACATGATTTAGAGCTTGTTTATGGAAAAAAGTTTCTCTGTATTTCAATGTTGCAACTTGCTGAAAACTGTCCACAATGTTAATTTCATCTCAAATAGACAGCACAGCAAACATTGGACATCCAGAGTGCATCAAACATGATTTAGAGCTTGTTTATGGAAAAAAGTTTTTTCTGTATTTCAATGTTGCAACTTGCTGAAAACTGTCCACAATGTTAATTTCATCTCAAATAGACAGCACAGCAAAAATTGGACATCCAGAGTGCATCAAACATGATTTAGAGCTTGTTTATGGAAAAAAGTTTTTTCTGTATTTCAATGTTGCAACTTGCTGAAAACTGTCCACAATGTTAATTTCATCTCAAATAGACAGCACAGCAAAAATTGGACATCCAGAGTGCATCAAACATGATTTAGAGCTTGTTTATGGAAAAAAGTTTTTTCTGTATTTCAATGTTGCAACTTGCTGAAAACTGTCCACAATGTTAATTTCATCTCAAATAGACAGCACAGCAAAAATTGGACATCCAGAGTGCATCAAACATGATTTAGAGCTTGTTTATGGAAAAAAAGTTTTTTCTGTATTTCAATGTTGCAACTTGCTGAAAACTGTCCACAATGTTAATTTCATCTCAAATAGACAGCACAGCAAAAATTGGACATCCAGAGTGCATCAAACATGATTTAGAGCTTGTTTATGGAAAAAAGTTTTTTCTGTATTTCAATGTTGCAACTTGCTGAAAACTGTCCACATTAATTTCATCTCAAATAGACAGCACAGCAAAAATTGGACATCCAGAGTGCATCAAACATGATTTAGAGCTTGTTTATGGAAAAAAGTTTTTCTGTATTTCAATGTTGCAACTTGCTGAAAACTGTCCACAATGGTAATTTCATCTCAAATAGACAGCACAGCAAAAATTGGACATCCAGAGTGCATCAAACATGATTTAGAGCTTGTTTATGGAAAAAAGTTTTTCTGTATTTCAATGTTGCAACTTGCTGAAAACTGTCCACAATGTTAATTTCATCTCAAATAGACAGCACAGCAAAAATTGGACATCCAGAGTGCATCAAACATGATTTAGAGCTTGTTTATGGAAAAAAGTTTTTTCTGTATTTCAATGTTGCAACTTGCTGAAAACTGTCCACAATGTTAATTTCATCTCAAATAGACAGCACAGCAAAAATTGGACATCCAGAGTGCATCAAACATGATTTAGAGCTTGTTTATGGAAAAAAAGTTTTTTCTGGTATTTCAATGTTGCAACTTGCTGAAAACTGTCCACAATGTTAATTTCATCTCAAATAGACAGCACAGCAAAAATTGGACATCCAGAGTGCATCAAACATGATTTAGAGCTTGTTTATGGAAAAAAGTTTTTTCTGTATTTCAATGTTGCAACTTGCTGAAAACTGTCCACAATGTTAATTTCATCTCAAATAGACAGCACAGCAAAAATTGGACATCCAGAGTGCATCAAACATGATTTAGAGCTTGTTTATGGAAAAAAGTTTTTCTGTATTTCAATGTTGCAACTTGCTGAAAACTGTCCACAATGTTAATTTCATCTCAAATAGACAGCACAGCAAAAATTGGACATCCAGAGTGCATCAAACATGATTTAGAGCTTGTTTATGGAAAAAAGTTTTTTCTGTATTTCAATGTTGCAACTTGCTGAAAACTGTCCACAATGTTAATTTCATCTCAAATAGACAGCACAGCAAAAATTGGACATCCAGAGTGCATCAAACATGATTTAGAGCTTGTTTATGGAAAAAAGTTTTTTCTGTATTTCAATGTTGCAACTTGCTGAAAACTGTCCACAATGGTAATTTCATCTCAAATAGACAGCACAGCAAAAATTGGACATCCAGAGTGCATCAAACATGATTTAGAGCTTGTTTATGGAAAAAAGTTTTTTCTGTATTTCAATGTTGCAACTTGCTGAAAACTGTCCACAATGTTAATTTCATCTCAAATAGACAGCACAGCAAAAATTGGACATCCAGAGTGCATCAAACATGATTTAGAGCTTGTTTATGGAAAAAAGTTTTTTCTGTATTTCAATGTTGCAACTTGCTGAAAACTGTCCACAATGTTAATTTCATCTCAAATAGACAGCACAGCAAAAATTGGACATCCAGAGTGCATCAAACATGATTTAGAGCTTGTTTATGGAAAAAAGTTTTTTCTGTATTTCAATGTTGCAACTTGCTGAAAACTGTCCACAATGTTAATTTCATCTCAAATAGACAGCACAGCAAAAATTGGACATCCAGAGTGCATCAAACATGATTTAGAGCTTGTTTATGGAAAAAAGTTTTTTCTGTATTTCAATGTTGCAACTTGCTGAAAACTGTCCACAATGTTAATTTCATCTCAAATAGACAGCACAGCAAAAATTGGACATCCAGAGTGCATCAAACATGATTTAGAGCTTGTTTATGGAAAAAAAAGTTTTTCTGTATTTCAATGTTGCAACTTGCTGAAAACTGTCCACAATGTTAATTTCATCTCAAATAGACAGCACAGCAAAAATTGGACATCCAGAGTGCATCAAACATGATTTAGAGCTTGTTTATGGAAAAAAAAGTTTTTTCTGTATTTCAATGTTGCAACTTGCTGAAAACTGTCCACAATGTTAATTTCATCTCAAATAGACAGCACAGCAAAAATTGGACATCCAGAGTGCATCAAACATGATTTAGAGCTTGTTTATGGAAAAAAGTTTTTTCTGTATTTCAATGTTGCAACTTGCTGAAAACTGTCCACAATGTTAATTTCATCTCAAATAGACAGCACAGCAAAAATTGGACATCCAGAGTGCATCAAACATGATTTAGAGCTTGTTTATGGAAAAAAGTTTTTTCTGTATTTCAATGTTGCAACTTGCTGAAAACTGTCCACAATGTTAATTTCATCTCAAATAGACAGCACAGCAAAAATTGGACATCCAGAGTGCATCAAACATGATTTAGAGCTTGTTTATGGAAAAAAGTTTTTTCTGTATTTCAATGTTGCAACTTGCTGAAAACTGTCCACAATGTTAATTTCATCTCAAATAGACAGCACAGCAAAAATTGGACATCCAGAGTGCATCAAACATGATTTAGAGCTTGTTTATGGAAAAAAGTTTTTTCTGTATTTCAATGTTGCAACTTGCTGAAAACTGTCCACAATGTTAATTTCATCTCAAATAGACAGCACAGCAAAAATTGGACATCCAGAGTGCATCAAACATGATTTAGAGCTTGTTTATGGAAAAAAGTTTTTTCTGTATTTCAATGTTGCAACTTGCTGAAAACTGTCCACAATGTTAATTTCATCTCAAATAGACAGCACAGCAAAAATTGGACATCCAGAGTGCATCAAACATGATTTAGAGCTTGTTTATGGAAAAAAGTTTTTTCTGTATTTCAATGTTGCAACTTGCTGAAAACTGTCCACAATGTTAATTTCATCTCAAATAGACAGCACAGCAAAAATTGGACATCCAGAGTGCATCAAACATGATTTAGAGCTTGTTTATGGAAAAAAGTTTTTTCTGTATTTCAATGTTGCAACTTGCTGAAAACTGTCCACAATGTTAATTTCATCTCAAATAGACAGCACAGCAAAAATTGGACATCCAGAGTGCATCAAACATGATTTAGAGCTTGTTTATGGAAAAAAAGTTTTTTCTGTATTTCAATGTTGCAACTTGCTGAAAACTGTCCACAATGATAATTTCATCTCAAATAGACAGCACAGCAAAAATTGGACATCCAGAGTGCATCAAACATGATTTAGAGCTTGTTTATGGAAAAAGTTTTTTCTGTATTTCAATGTTGCAACTTGCTGAAAACTGTCCACAATGTTAATTTCATCTCAAATAGACAGCACAGCAAAAATTGGACATCCAGAGTGCATCAAACATGATTTAGAGCTTGTTTATGGAAAAAAGTTTTTTCTGTATTTCAATGTTGCAACTTGCTGAAAACTGTCCACAATGTTAATTTCATCTCAAATAGACAGCACAGCAAAAATTGGACATCCAGAGTGCATCAAACATGATTTAGAGCTTGTTTATGGAAAAAAGTTTTTTCTGTATTTCAATGTTGCAACTTGCTGAAAACTGTCCACAATGTTAATTTCATCTCAAATAGACAGCACAGCAAAAATTGGACATCCAGAGTGCATCAAACATGATTTAGAGCTTGTTTATGGAAAAAAGTTTTTTCTGTATTTCAATGTTGCAACTTGCTGAAAACTGTCCACAATGGTAATTTCATCTCAAATAGACAGCACAGCAAAAATTGGACATCCAGAGTGCATCAAACATGATTTAGAGCTTGTTTATGGAAAAAAGTTTTTTCTGTATTTCAATGTTGCAACTTGCTGAAAACTGTCCACAATGTTAATTTCATCTCAAATAGACAGCACAGCAAAAATTGGACATCCAGAGTGCATCAAACATGATTTAGAGCTTGTTTATGGAAAAAAGTTTTTTCTGTATTTCAATGTTGCAACTTGCTGAAAACTGTCCACAATGTTAATTTCATCTCAAATAGACAGCACAGCAAAAATTGGACATCCAGAGTGCATCAAACATGATTTAGAGCTTGTTTATGGAAAAAAAGTTTTTTCTGTATTTCAATGTTGCAACTTGCTGAAAACTGTCCACAATGTTAATTTCATCTCAAATAGACAGCACAGCAAAAATTGGACATCCAGAGTGCATCAAACATGATTTAGAGCTTGTTTATGGAAAAAAGTTTTCTGTATTTCAATGTTGCAACTTGCTGAAAACTGTCCACAATGGTAATTTCATCTCAAATAGACAGCACAGCAAAAATTGGACATCCAGAGTGCATCAAACATGATTTAGAGCTTGTTTATGGAAAAAAAGTTTTTTCTGTATTTCAATGTTGCAACTTGCTGAAAACTGTCCACAATGTTAATTTCATCTCAAATAGACAGCACAGCAAAAATTGGACATCCAGAGTGCATCAAACATGATTTAGAGCTTGTTTATGGAAAAAAGTTTTTTCTGTATTTCAATGTTGCAACTTGCTGAAAACTGTCCACAATGTTAATTTCATCTCAAATAGACAGCACAGCAAAAATTGGACATCCAGAGTGCATCAAACATGATTTAGAGCTTGTTTATGGAAAAAAGTTTTTTCTGTATTTCAATGTTGCAACTTGCTGAAAACTGTCCACAATGTTAATTTCATCTCAAATAGACAGCACAGCAAAAATTGGACATCCAGAGTGCATCAAACATGATTTAGAGCTTGTTTATGGAAAAAAGTTTTTTCTGTATTTCAATGTTGCAACTTGCTGAAAACTGTCCACAATGATCATTTCATCTCAAATAGACAGCACAGCAAAAATTGGACATCCAGAGTGCATCAAACATGATTTAGAGCTTGTTTATGGAAAAAAGTTTTTTCTGTATTTCAATGTTGCAACTTGCTGAAAACTGTCCACAATGTTAATTTCATCTCAAATAGACAGCACAGCAAAAATTGGACATCCAGAGTGCATCAAACATGATTTAGAGCTTGTTTATGGAAAAAAGTTTTTCTGTATTTCAATGTTGCAACTTGCTGAAAACTGTCCACAATGTTAATTTCATCTCAAATAGACAGCACAGCAAAAATTGGACATCCAGAGTGCATCAAACATGATTTAGAGCTTGTTTATGGAAAAAAGTTTTTTCTGTATTTCAATGTTGCAACTTGCTGAAAACTGTCCACAATGTTAATTTCATCTCAAATAGACAGCACAGCAAAAATTGGACATCCAGAGTGCATCAAACATGATTTAGAGCTTGTTTATGGAAAAAAGTTTTTTCTGTATTTCAATGTTGCAACTTGCTGAAAACTGTCCACAATGTTAATTTCATCTCAAATAGACAGCACAGCAAAAATTGGACATCCAGAGTGCATCAAACATGATTTAGAGCTTGTTTATGGAAAAAAGTTTTTTCTGTATTTCAATGTTGCAACTTGCTGAAAACTGTCCACAATGTTAATTTCATCTCAAATAGACAGCACAGCAAAAATTGGACATCCAGAGTGCATCAAACATGATTTAGAGCTTGTTTATGGAAAAAAGTTTTTTCTGTATTTCAATGTTGCAACTTGCTGAAAACTGTCCACAATGGTAATTTCATCTCAAATAGACAGCACAGCAAAAATTGGACATCCAGAGTGCATCAAACATGATTTAGAGCTTGTTTATGGAAAAAAGTTTTTTCTGTATTTCAATGTTGCAACTTGCTGAAAACTGTCCACAATGTTAATTTCATCTCAAATAGACAGCACAGCAAAAATTGGACATCCAGAGTGCATCAAACATGATTTAGAGCTTGTTTATGGAAAAAAGTTTTTTCTGTATTTCAATGTTGCAACTTGCTGAAAACTGTCCACAATGTTAATTTCATCTCAAATAGACAGCACAGCAAAAATTGGACATCCAGAGTGCATCAAACATGATTTAGAGCTTGTTTATGGAAAAAAGTTTTTTCTGTATTTCAATGTTGCAACTTGCTGAAAACTGTCCACAATGTTAATTTCATCTCAAATAGACAGCACAGCAAAAATTGGACATCCAGAGTGCATCAAACATGATTTAGAGCTTGTTTATGGAAAAAAGTTTTTTCTGTATTTCAATGTTGCAACTTGCTGAAAACTGTCCACAATGTTAATTTCATCTCAAATAGACAGCACAGCAAAAATTGGACATCCAGAGTGCATCAAACATGATTTAGAGCTTGTTTATGGAAAAAAGTTTTTTCTGTATTTCAATGTTGCAACTTGCTGAAAACTGTCCACAATGTTAATTTCATCTCAAATAGACAGCACAGCAAAAATTGGACATCCAGAGTGCATCAAACATGATTTAGAGCTTGTTTATGGAAAAAAGTTTTTTCTGTATTTCAATGTTGCAACTTGCTGAAAACTGTCCACAATGTTAATTTCATCTCAAATAGACAGCACAGCAAAAATTGGACATACAGAGTGCATCAAACATGATTTAGAGCTTGTTTATGGAAAAAAGTTTTTTCTGTATTTCAATGTTGCAACTTGCTGAAAACTGTCCACAATGTTAATTTCATCTCAAATAGACAGCACAGCAAAAATTGGACATCCAGAGTGCATCAAACATGATTTAGAGCTTGTTTATGGAAAAAAGTTTTTTCTGTATTTCAATGTTGCAACTTGCTGAAAACTGTCCACAATGATAATTTCATCTCAAATAGACAGCACAGCAAAATTGGACATCCAGAGTGCATCAAACATGATTTAGAGCTTGTTTATGGAAAAAAGTTTTTCTGTATTTCAATGTTGCAACTTGCTGAAAACTGTCCACAATGGTAATTTCATCTCAAATAGACAGCACAGCAAAAATTGGACATCCAGAGTGCATCAAACATGATTTAGAGCTTGTTTATGAAAAAAAAGTTTTTCTGTATTTCAATGTTGCAACTTGCTGAAAACTGTCCACAATGGTAATTTCATCTCAAATAGACAGCACAGCAAAAATTGGACATCCAGAGTGCATCAAACATGATTTAGAGCTTGTTTATGGAAAAAAGTTTTTTCTGTATTTATTTCAATGTTGCAATTTCAATGTTGCAACTTGCTGAAAACTGTCCACAATGTTAATTTCATCTCAAATAGACAGCACAGCAAAAATTGGACATCCAGAGTGCATCAAACATGATTTAGAGCTTGTTTATGGAAAAAAGTTTTTTCTGTATTTCAATGTTGCAACTTGCTGAAAACTGTCCACAATGTTAATTTCATCTCAAATAGACAGCACAGCAAAAATTGGACATCCAGAGTGCATCAAACATGATTTAGAGCTTGTTTATGGAAAAAAGTTTTTTCTGTATTTCAATGTTGCAACTTGCTGAAAACTGTCCACAATGTTAATTTCATCTCAAATAGACAGCACAGCAAAAATTGGACATCCAGAGTGCATCAAACATGATTTAGAGCTTGTTTATGAAAAAAAGTTTTTCTGTATTTCAATGTTGCAACTTGCTGAAAACTGTCCACAATGTTAATTTCATCTCAAATAGACAGCACAGCAAAAATTGGACATCCAGAGTGCATCAAACATGATTTAGAGCTTGTTTATGGAAAAAAAGTTTTTTCTGTATTTCAATGTTGCAACTTGCTGAAAACTGTCCACAATGTTAATTTCATCTCAAATAGACAGCACAGCAAAAATTGGACATCCAGAGTGCATCAAACATGATTTAGAGCTTGTTTATGGAAAAAAGTTTTTTCTGTATTTCAATGTTGCAACTTGCTGAAAACTGTCCACAATGTTAATTTCATCTCAAATAGACAGCACAGCAAAAATTGGACATCCAGAGTGCATCAAACATGATTTAGAGCTTGTTTATGGAAAAAAGTTTTTTCTGTATTTCAATGTTGCAACTTGCTGAAAACTGTCCACAATGTTAATTTCATCTCAAATAGACAGCACAGCAAAAATTGGACATCCAGAGTGCATCAAACATGATTTAGAGCTTGTTTATGGAAAAAAAGTTTTTCTGTATTTCAATGTTGCAACTTGCTGAAAACTGTCCACAATGTTAATTTCATCTCAAATAGACAGCACAGCAAAAATTGGACATCCAGAGTGCATCAAACATGATTTAGAGCTTGTTTATGGAAAAAAGTTTTTTCTGTATTTCAATGTTGCAACTTGCTGAAAACTGTCCACAATTATCATTTCATCTCAAATAGACAGCACAGCAAAAATTGGACATCCAGAGTGCATCAAACATGATTTAGAGCTTGTTTATGGAAAAAAGTTTTTTCTGTATTTCAATGTTGCAACTTGCTGAAAACTGTCCACAATGTTAATTTCATCTCAAATAGACAGCACAGCAAAAATTGGACATCCAGAGTGCATCAAACATGATTTAGAGCTTGTTTATGGAAAAAAGTTTTTTCTGTATTTCAATGTTGCAACTTGCTGAAAACTGTCCACAATGTTAATTTCATCTCAAATAGACAGCACAGCAAAAATTGGACATCCAGAGTGCATCAAACATGATTTAGAGCTTGTTTATGGAAAAAAAAAGTTTTTTCTGTATTTCAATGTTGCATTTCAATGTTGCAACTTGCTGAAAACTGTCCACAATGTTAATTTCATCTCAAATAGACAGCACAGCAAAAAATTGGACATCCAGAGTGCATCAAACATGATTTAGAGCTTGTTTATGGAAAAAAGTTTTTTCTGTATTTCAATGTTGCAACTTGCTGAAAACTGTCCACAATGTTAATTTCATCTCAAATAGACAGCACAGCAAAAATTGGACATCCAGAGTGCATCAAACATGATTTAGAGCTTGTTTATGGAAAAAAGTTTTTTCTGTATTTCAATGTTGCAACTTGCTGAAAACTGTCCACAATGTTAATTTCATCTCAAATAGACAGCACAGCAAAAATTGGACATCCAGAGTGCATCAAACATGATTTAGAGCTTGTTTATGGAAAAAAGTTTTTTCTGTATTTCAATGTTGCAACTTGCTGAAAACTGTCCACAATGTTAATTTCATCTCAAATAGACAGCACAGCAAAAATTGACATCCAGAGTGCATCAAACATGATTTAGAGCTTGTTTATGGAAAAAAGTTTTTTCTGTATTTCAATGTTGCAACTTGCTGAAAACTGTCCACAATGATAATTTCATCTCAAATAGACAGCACAGCAAAAATTGGACATCCAGAGTGCATCAAACATGATTTAGAGCTTGTTTATGGAAAAAAGTTTTTTCTGTATTTCAATGTTGCAACTTGCTGAAAACTGTCCACAATGTTAATTTCATCTCAAATAGACAGCACAGCAAAAATTGGACATCCAGAGTGCATCAAACATGATTTAGAGCTTGTTTATGGAAAAAAAGTTTTTTCTGTATTTCAATGTTGCAACTTGCTGAAAACTGTCCACAATGTTAATTTCATCTCAAATAGACAGCACAGCAAAAATTTGACATCCAGAGTGCATCAAACATGATTTAGAGCTTGTTTATGGAAAAATAGTTTTTTCTGTATTTCAATGTTGCAACTTGCTGAAAACTGTCCACAATGTTAATTTCATCTCAAATAGACAGCACAGCAAAAATTGGACATCCAGAGTGCATCAAACATGATTTAGAGCTTGTTTATGGAAAAAAGTTTTTCTGTATTTCAATGTTGCAACTTGCTGAAAACTGTCCACAATGTTAATTTCATCTCAAATAGACAGCACAGCAAAAATTGGACATCCAGAGTGCATCAAACATGATTTAGAGCTTGTTTATGGAAAAAAGTTTTTCTGTATTTCAATGTTGCAACTTGCTGAAAACTGTCCACAATGATAATTTCATCTCAAATAGACAGCACAGCAAAAATTGGACATCCAGAGTGCATCAAACATGATTTAGAGCTTGTTTATGGAAAAAAGTTTTTTCTGTATTTCAATGTTGCAACTTGCTGAAAACTGTCCACAATGTTAATTTCATCTCAAATAGACAGCACAGCAAAAATTGGACATCCAGAGTGCATCAAACATGATTTAGAGCTTGTTTATGGAAAAAAAGTTTTTTCTGTATTTCAATGTTGCAACTTGCTGAAAACTGTCCACAATGATAATTTCATCTCAAATAGACAGCACAGCAAAAATTGGACATCCAGAGTGCATCAAACATGATTTAGAGCTTGTTTATGGAAAAAAGTTTTTTCTGTATTTCAATGTTGCAACTTGCTGAAAACTGTCCACAATGTTAATTTCATCTCAAATAGACAGCACAGCAAAAATTGACATCCAGAGTGCATCAAACATGATTTAGAGCTTGTTTATGGAAAAAAAGTTTTTTCTGTATTTCAATGTTGCAACTTGCTGAAAACTGTCCACAATGTTAATTTCATCTCAAATAGACAGCACAGCAAAAATTGGACATCCAGAGTGCATCAAACATGATTTAGAGCTTGTTTATGAAAAAAGTTTTTCTGTATTTCAATGTTGCAACTTGCTGAAAACTGTCCACAATGTTAATTTCATCTCAAATAGACAGCACAGCAAAAATTGGACATCCAGAGTGCATCAAACATGATTTAGAGCTTGTTTATGGAAAAAAGTTTTTCTGTATTTCAATGTTGCAACTTGCTGAAAACTGTCCACAATGATCATTTCATCTCAAATAGACAGCACAGCAAAAATTGGACATCCAGAGTGCATCAAACATGATTTAGAGCTTGTTTATGGAAAAAAGTTTTTTCTGTATTTCAATGTTGCAACTTGCTGAAAACTGTCCACAATGTTAATTTCATCTCAAATAGACAGCACAGCAAAAATTGGACATCCAGAGTGCATCAAACATGATTTAGAGCTTGTTTATGGAAAAAAGTTTTTTCTGTATTTCAATGTTGCAACTTGCTGAAAACTGTCCACAATGTTAATTTCATCTCAAATAGACAGCACAGCAAAAATTGGACATCCAGAGTGCATCAAACATGATTTAGAGCTTGTTTATGAAAAAACACGTTTTTTCTGTATTTCAATGTTGCAACTTGCTGAAAACTGTCCACAATGTTAATTTCATCTCAAATAGACAGCACAGCAAAAATTGGACATCCAGAGTGCATCAAACATGATTTAGAGCTTGTTTATGGAAAAAAGTTTTTTCTGTATTTCAATGTTGCAACTTGCTGAAAACTGTCCACAATGGTAATTTCATCTCAAATAGACAGCACAGCAAAAATTGGACATCCAGAGTGCATCAAACATGATTTAGAGCTTGTTTATGGAAAAAAGTTTTTTCTGTATTTCAATGTTGCAACTTGCTGAAAACTGTCCACAATGTTAATTTCATCTCAAATAGACAGCACAGCAAAAATTGGACATCCAGAGTGCATCAAACATGATTTAGAGCTTGTTTATGGAAAAAAAGTTTTTTCTGTATTTCAATGTTGCAACTTGCTGAAAACTGTCCACAATGATAATTTCATCTCAAATAGACAGCACAGCAAAAATTGGACATCCAGAGTGCATCAAACATGATTTAGAGCTTGTTTATGGAAAAAAGTTTTTTCTGTATTTCAATGTTGCAACTTGCTGAAAACTGTCCACAATGTTAATTTCATCTCAAATAGACAGCACAGCAAAAATTGGACATCCAGAGTGCATCAAACATGATTTAGAGCTTGTTTATGGAAAAAAGTTTTTTCTGTATTTCAATGTTGCAACTTGCTGAAAACTGTCCACAATGTTAATTTCATCTCAAATAGACAGCACAGCAAAAATTGGACATCCAGAGTGCATCAAACATGATTTAGAGCTTGTTTATGGAAAAAAGTTTTTTCTGTATTTCAATGTTGCAACTTGCTGAAAACTGTCCACAATGTTAATTTCATCTCAAATAGACAGCACAGCAAAAATTGGACATCCAGAGTGCATCAAACATGATTTAGAGCTTGTTTATGGAAAAAAGTTTTTTCTGTATTTCAATGTTGCAACTTGCTGAAAACTGTCCACAATGATAATTTCATCTCAAATAGACAGCACAGCAAAAATTGGACATCCAGAGTGCATCAAACATGATTTAGAGCTTGTTTATGGAAAAAAGTTTTTTCTGTATTTCAATGTTGCAACTTGCTGAAAACTGTCCACAATGTTAATTTCATCTCAAATAGACAGCACAGCAAAAATTGGACATCCAGAGTGCATCAAACATGATTTAGAGCTTGTTTATGGAAAAAAGTTTTTTCTGTATTTCAATGTTGCAACTTGCTGAAAACTGTCCACAATGTTAATTTCATCTCAAATAGACAGCACAGCAAAAATTGGACATCCAGAGTGCATCAAACATGATTTAGAGCTTGTTTATGGAAAAAAAGTTTTTTCTGTATTTCAATGTTGCAACTTGCTGAAAACTGTCCACAATGTTAATTTCATCTCAAATAGACAGCACAGCAAAAATTGGACATCCAGAGTGCATCAAACATGATTTAGAGCTTGTTTATGGAAAAAAGTTTTTTCTGTATTTCAATGTTGCAACTTGCTGAAAACTGTCCACAATGTTAATTTCATCTCAAATAGACAGCACAGCAAAAATTGGACATCCAGAGTGCATCAAACATGATTTAGAGCTTGTTTATGGAAAAAAAAAGTTTTTTCTGTATTTCAATGTTGCAACTTGCTGAAAACTGTCCACAATGATAATTTCATCTCAAATAGACAGCACAGCAAAAATTGGACATCCAGAGTGCATCAAACATGATTTAGAGCTTGTTTATGGAAAAAAAAGTTTTTTCTGTATTTCAATGTTGCAACTTGCTGAAAACTGTCCACAATGTTAATTTCATCTCAAATAGACAGCACAGCAAAAATTGGACATCCAGAGTGCATCAAACATGATTTAGAGCTTGTTTATGGAAAAAAGTTTTTCTGTATTTCAATGTTGCAACTTGCTGAAAACTGTCCACAATGTTAATTTCATCTCAAATAGACAGCACAGCAAAAATTGACATCCAGAGTGCATCAAACATGATTTAGAGCTTGTTTATGGAAAAAAAAGTTTTTCTGTATTTCAATGTTGCAACTTGCTGAAAACTGTCCACAATGTTAATTTCATCTCAAATAGACAGCACAGCAAAAATTGGACATCCAGAGTGCATCAAACATGATTTAGAGCTTGTTTATGGAAAAAATTTTTTCTGTATTTCAATGTTGCAACTTGCTGAAAACTGTCCACAATGATCATTTCATCTCAAATAGACAGCACAGCAAAAATTGGACATCCAGAGTGCATCAAACATGATTTAGAGCTTGTTTATGGAAAAAAGTTTTTCTGTATTTCAATGTTGCAACTTGCTGAAAACTGTCCACAATGTTAATTTCATCTCAAATAGACAGCACAGCAAAAATTGGACATCCAGAGTGCATCAAACATGATTTAGAGCTTGTTTATGGAAAAAAAGTTTTTTCTGTATTTCAATGTTGCAACTTGCTGAAAACTGTCCACAAATATAATTTCATCTCAAATAGACAGCACAGCAAAAATTGGACATCCAGAGTGCATCAAACATGATTTAGAGCTTGTTTATGGAAAAAAGTTTTTCTGTATTTCAATGTTGCAACTTGCTGAAAACTGTCCACAATGATCATTTCATCTCAAATAGACAGCACATGATTTAGAGCTTGTTTATGGAAAAAAGTTTTTTCTGTATTTCAATGTTGCAACTTGCTGAAAACTGTCCACAATGATAATTTCATCTCAAATAGACAGCACAGCAAAAATTGGACATCCAGAGTGCATCAAACATGATTTTAGAGCTTGTTAATTGGAAAAAAAAGTTTTTTCTGTATTTCAATGTTGCAACTTGCTGAAAACTGTCCACAATGTTAATTTCATCTCAAATAGACAGCACAGCAAAAATTGGACATCCAGAGTGCATCAAACATGATTTAGAGCTTGTTTATGGAAAAAAGTTTTTTCTGTATTTCAATGTTGCAACTTGCTGAAAACTGTCCACAATGTTAATTTCATCTCAAATAGACAGCACAGCAAAAATTGGACATCCAGAGTGCATCAAACATGATTTAGAGCTTGTTTATGGAAAAAAAAGTTTTTTCTGTATTTCAATGTTGCAACTTGCTGAAAACTGTCCACAATGGTAATTTCATCTCAAATAGACAGCACAGCAAAAATTGGACATCCAGAGTGCATCAAACATGATTTAGAGCTTGTTTATGGAAAAAAGTTTTTTCTGTATTTCAATGTTGCAACTTGCTGAAAACTGTCCACAATGTTAATTTCATCTCAAATAGACAGCACAGCAAAAATTGGACATCCAGAGTGCATCAAACATGATTTAGAGCTTGTTTATGGAAAAAAGTTTTTTCTGTATTTCAATGTTGCAACTTGCTGAAAACTGTCCACAATGTTAATTTCATCTCAAATAGACAGCACAGCAAAAATTGGACATCCAGAGTGCATCAAACATGATTTAGAGCTTGTTTATGGAAAAAAGTTTTTTCTGTATTTCAATGTTGCAACTTGCTGAAAACTGTCCACAATGTTAATTTCATCTCAAATAGACAGCACAGCAAAAATTGGACATCCAGAGTGCATCAAACATGATTTAGAGCTTGTTTATGGAAAAAAGTTTTTTCTGTATTTCAATGTTGCAACTTGCTGAAAACTGTCCACAATGATAATTTCATCTCAAATAGACAGCACAGCAAAAATTGGACATCCAGAGTGCATCAAACATGATTTAGAGCTTGTTTATGGAAAAAAGTTTTTCTGTATTTCAATGTTGCAACTTGCTGAAAACTGTCCACAATGTTAATTTCATCTCAAATAGACAGCACAGCAAAAATTGGACATCCAGAGTGCATCAAACATGATTTAGAGCTTGTTTATGGAAAAAAGTTTTTTCTGTATTTCAATGTTGCAACTTGCTGAAAACTGTCCACAATGTAATTTCATCTCAAATAGACAGCACAGCAAAAATTGGACATCCAGAGTGCATCAAACATGATTTAGAGCTTGTTTATGGAAAAAAGTTTTTTCTGTATTTCAATGTTGCAACTTGCTGAAAACTGTCCACAATGTTAATTTCATCTCAAATAGACAGCACAGCAAAAATTGGACATCCAGAGTGCATCAAACATGATTTAGAGCTTGTTTATGGAAAAAAGTTTTTTCTGTATTTCAATGTTGCAACTTGCTGAAAACTGTCCACAATGTTAATTTCATCTCAAATAGACAGCACAGCAAAAATTGGACATCCAGAGTGCATCAAACATGATTTAGAGCTTGTTTATGGAAAAAAGTTTTTTTCTATTTCAATGTTGCAACTTGCTGAAAACTGTCCACAATGTTAATTTCATCTCAAATAGACAGCACAGCAAAAATTGGACATCCAGAGTGCATCAAACATGATTTAGAGCTTGTTTATGGAAAAAAGGTTTTTCTGTATTTCAATGTTGCAACTTGCTGAAAACTGTCCACAATTGGTAATTTCATCTCAAATAGACAGCACAGCAAAAATTGGACATCCAGAGTGCATCAAACATGATTTAGAGCTTGTTTATGGAAAAAAGTTTTTTCTGTATTTCAATGTTGCAACTTGCTGAAAACTGTCCACAATGTTAATTTCATCTCAAATAGACAGCACAGCAAAAATTGGACATCCAGAGTGCATCAAACATGATTTAGAGCTTGTTTATGGAAAAAAAAAGTTTTTTCTGTATTTCAATGTTGCAACTTGCTGAAAACTGTCCACAATGGTAATTTCATCTCAAATAGACAGCACAGCAAAAATTGGACATCCAGAGTGCATCAAACATGATTTAGAGCTTGTTTATGAAAAAAAAGTTTTTTCTGTATTTCAATGTTGCAACTTGCTGAAAACTGTCCACAATGATAATTTCATCTCAAATAGACAGCACAGCAAAAATTGGACATCCAGAGTGCATCAAACATGATTTAGAGCTTGTTTATGGAAAAAAGTTTTTTCTGTATTTCAATGTTGCAACTTGCTGAAAACTGTCCACAATGTTAATTTCATCTCAAATAGACAGCACAGCAAAAATTGGACATCCAGAGTGCATCAAACATGATTTAGAGCTTGTTTATGGAAAAAAGTTTTTTCTGTATTTCAATGTTGCAACTTGCTGAAAACTGTCCACAATGTTAATTTCATCTCAAATAGACAGCACAGCAAAAATTGGACATCCAGAGTGCATCAAACATGATTTAGAGCTTGTTTATGGAAAAAAGTTTTTTCTGTATTTCAATGTTGCAACTTGCTGAAAACTGTCCACAATGATAATTTCATCTCAAATAGACAGCACAGCAAAAATTGGACATCCAGAGTGCATCAAACATGATTTAGAGCTTGTTTATGGAAAAAAAAGTTTTTCTGTATTTCAATGTTGCAACTTGCTGAAAACTGTCCACAATGTTAATTTCATCTCAAATAGACAGCACAGCAAAAATTGGACATCCAGAGTGCATCAAACATGATTTAGAGCTTGTTTATGGAAAAAAAAGTTTTTCTGTATTTCAATGTTGCAACTTGCTGAAAACTGTCCACAATGTTAATTTCATCTCAAATAGACAGCACAGCAAAAATTGGACATCCAGAGTGCATCAAACATGATTTAGAGCTTGTTTATGGAAAAAGTTTTTTCTGTATTTCAATGTTGCAACTTGCTGAAAACTGTCCACAATGTTAATTTCATCTCAAATAGACAGCACAGCAAAAATTGGACATCCAGAGTGCATCAAACATGATTTAGAGCTTGTTTATGGAAAAAAAGTTTTTTCTGTATTTCAATGTTGCAACTTGCTGAAAACTGTCCACAATGTTAATTTCATCTCAAATAGACAGCACAGCAAAAATTGGACATCCAGAGTGCATCAAACATGATTTAGAGCTTGTTTATGGAAAAAAAAGTTTTTTCTGTATTTCAATGTTGCAACTTGCTGAAAACTGTCCACAATGATAATTTCATCTCAAATAGACAGCACAGCAAAAATTGGACATCCAGAGTGCATCAAACATGATTTAGAGCTTGTTTATGGAAAAAAGTTTTTTCTGTATTTCAATGTTGCAACTTGCTGAAAACTGTCCACAATGTTAATTTCATCTCAAATAGACAGCACAGCAAAAATTGGACATCCAGAGTGCATCAAACATGATTTAGAGCTTGTTTATGGAAAAAGTTTTTCTGTATTTCAATGTTGCAACTTGCTGAAAACTGTCCACAATGTTAATTTCATCTCAAATAGACAGCACAGCAAAAATTGGACATCCAGAGTGCATCAAACATGATTTAGAGCTTGTTTATGGAAAAAAGTTTTTCTGTATTTCAATGTTGCAACTTGCTGAAAACTGTCCACAATGTTAATTTCATCTCAAATAGACAGCACAGCAAAAATTGGACATCCAGAGTGCATCAAACATGATTTAGAGCTTGTTTATGGAAAAAAGTTTTTTCTGTATTTCAATGTTGCAACTTGCTGAAAACTGTCCACAATGTTAATTTCATCTCAAATAGACAGCACAGCAAAAATTGGACATCCAGAGTGCATCAAACATGATTTAGAGCTTGTTTATGGAAAAAAGTTTTTTCTGTATTTCAATGTTGCAACTTGCTGAAAACTGTCCACAATGATAATTTCATCTCAAATAGACAGCACAGCAAAAATTGGACATCCAGAGTGCATCAAACATGATTTAGAGCTTGTTTATGGAAAAAAGTTTTTTCTGTATTTCAATGTTGCAACTTGCTGAAAACTGTCCACAATGTTAATTTCATCTCAAATAGACAGCACAGCAAAAATTGGACATCCAGAGTGCATCAAACATGATTTAGAGCTTGTTTATGGAAAAAAAAGTTTTTTCTGTATTTCAATGTTGCAACTTGCTGAAAACTGTCCACAATGGTAATTTCATCTCAAATAGACAGCACAGCAAAAATTGGACATCCAGAGTGCATCAAACATGATTTAGAGCTTGTTTATGGAAAAAAGTTTTTCTGTATTTCAATGTTGCAACTTGCTGAAAACTGTCCACAATGTTAATTTCATCTCAAATAGACAGCACAGCAAAAATTGGACATCCAGAGTGCATCAAACATGATTTAGAGCTTGTTTATGGAAAAAGTTTTTTCTGTATTTCAATGTTGCAACTTGCTGAAAACTGTCCACAATGATCATTTCATCTCAAATAGACAGCACAGCAAAAATTGGACATCCAGAGTGCATCAAACATGATTTAGAGCTTGTTTATGGAAAAAAGTTTTTTCTGTATTTCAATGTTGCAACTTGCTGAAAACTGTCCACAATGTTAATTTCATCTCAAATAGACAGCACAGCAAAAATTGGACATCCAGAGTGCATCAAACATGATTTAGAGCTTGTTTATGGAAAAAAGTTTTTCTGTATTTCAATGTTGCAACTTGCTGAAAACTGTCCACAATGTTAATTTCATCTCAAATAGACAGCACAGCAAAAATTGGACATCCAGAGTGCATCAAACATGATTTAGAGCTTGTTTATGGAAAAAAAAGTTTTTTCTGTATTTCAATGTTGCAACTTGCTGAAAACTGTCCACAATGATAATTTCATCTCAAATAGACAGCACAGCAAAAATTGGACATCCAGAGTGCATCAAACATGATTTAGAGCTTGTTTATGGAAAAAAGTTTTTCTGTATTTCAATGTTGCAACTTGCTGAAAACTGTCCACAATGATAATTTCATCTCAAATAGACAGCACAGCAAAAATTGGACATCCAGAGTGCATCAAACATGATTTAGAGCTTGTTTATGGAAAAAAGTTTTTTCTGTATTTCAATGTTGCAACTTGCTGAAAACTGTCCACAATGTTAATTTCATCTCAAATAGACAGCACAGCAAAAATTGGACATCCAGAGTGCATCAAACATGATTTAGAGCTTGTTTATGGAAAAAAGTTTTTTCTGTATTTCAATGTTGCAACTTGCTGAAAACTGTCCACAATGGTAATTTCATCTCAAATAGACAGCACAGCAAAAATTGGACATCCAGAGTGCATCAAACATGATTTAGAGCTTGTTTATGGAAAAAAGTTTTTTCTGTATTTCAATGTTGCAACTTGCTGAAAACTGTCCACAATGGTAATTTCATCTCAAATAGACAGCACAGCAAAAATTGGACATCCAGAGTGCATCAAACATGATTTAGAGCTTGTTTATGGAAAAAAGTTTTTCTGTATTTCAATGTTGCAACTTGCTGAAAACTGTCCACAATGTTAATTTCATCTCAAATAGACAGCACAGCAAAAATTGGACATCCAGAGTGCATCAAACATGATTTAGAGCTTGTTTATGGAAAAAAAGTTTTTTCTGTATTTCAATGTTGCAACTTGCTGAAAACTGTCCACAATGTTAATTTCATCTCAAATAGACAGCACAGCAAAAATTGGACATCCAGAGTGCATCAAACATGATTTAGAGCTTGTTTATGGAAAAAAGTTTTTTCTGTATTTCAATGTTGCAACTTGCTGAAAACTGTCCACAATGTTAATTTCATCTCAAATAGACAGCACAGCAAAAATTGACATCCAGAGTGCATCAAACATGATTTAGAGCTTGTTTATGGAAAAAAGTTTTTTCTGTATTTCAATGTTGCAACTTGCTGAAAACTGTCCACAATGATAATTTCATCTCAAATAGACAGCACAGCAAAAATTGGACATCCAGAGTGCATCAAACATGATTTAGAGCTTGTTTATGGAAAAAAAAAGTTTTTTCTGTATTTCAATGTTGCAACTTGCTGAAAACTGTCCACAATGTTAATTTCATCTCAAATAGACAGCACAGCAAAAATTGGACATCCAGAGTGCATCAAACATGATTTAGAGCTTGTTTATGGAAAAAAGTTTTTTCTGTATTTCAATGTTGCAACTTGCTGAAAACTGTCCACAATGGTAATTTCATCTCAAATAGACAGCACAGCAAAAATTGGACATCCAGAGTGCATCAAACATGATTTAGAGCTTGTTTATGGAAAAAAAGTTTTTTCTGTATTTCAATGTTGCAACTTGCTGAAAACTGTCCACAATGTTAATTTCATCTCAAATAGACAGCACAGCAAAAATTGGACATCCAGAGTGCATCAAACATGATTTAGAGCTTGTTTATGGAAAAGTTTTTTCTGTATTTCAATGTTGCAACTTGCTGAAAACTGTCCACAATGTTAATTTCATCTCAAATAGACAGCACAGCAAAAATTGGACATCCAGAGTGCATCAAACATGATTTAGAGCTTGTTTATGGAAAAAAAGTTTTTTCTGTATTTCAATGTTGCAACTTGCTGAAAACTGTCCACAATGTTAATTTCATCTCAAATAGACAGCACAGCAAAAATTGGACATCCAGAGTGCATCAAACATGATTTAGAGCTTGTTTATGGAAAAAAGTTTTTCTGTATTTCAATGTTGCAACTTGCTGAAAACTGTCCACAATGATAATTTCATCTCAAATAGACAGCACAGCAAAAATTGGACATCCAGAGTGCATCAAACATGATTTAGAGCTTGTTTATGGAAAAAAGTTTTTTCTGTATTTCAATGTTGCAACTTGCTGAAAACTGTCCACAATGTTAATTTCATCTCAAATAGACAGCACAGCAAAAATTGGACATCCAGAGTGCATCAAACATGATTTAGAGCTTGTTTATGGAAAAAAAGTTTTTTCTGTATTTCAATGTTGCAACTTGCTGAAAACTGTCCACAATGGTAATTTCATCTCAAATAGACAGCACAGCAAAAATTGGACATCCAGAGTGCATCAAACATGATTTAGAGCTTGTTTATGGAAAAAAAAGTTTTTTCTGTATTTCAATGTTGCAACTTGCTGAAAACTGTCCACAATGATCATTTCATCTCAAATAGACAGCACAGCAAAAATTGGACATCCAGAGTGCATCAAACATGATTTAGAGCTTGTTTATGGAAAAAAAGTTTTTTCTCGATTTCAATGTTGCAACTTGCTGAAAACTGTCCACAATGTTAATTTCATCTCAAATAGACAGCACAGCAAAAATTGGACATCCAGAGTGCATCAAACATGATTTAGAGCTTGTTTATGGAAAAAAGTTTTTTCTGTATTTCAATGTTGCAACTTGCTGAAAACTGTCCACAATGTTAATTTCATCTCAAATAGACAGCACAGCAAAAATTGGACATCCAGAGTGCATCAAACATGATTTAGAGAGCTTGTTTATGGAAAAAAGTTTTTTCTGTATTTCAATGTTGCAACTTGCTGAAAACTGTCCACAATGTTAATTTCATCTCAAATAGACAGCACAGCAAAAATTGGACATCCAGAGTGCATCAAACATGATTTAGAGCTTGTTTATGGAAAAAAGTTTTTTCTGTATTTCAATGTTGCAACTTGCTGAAAACTGTCCACAATGATCATTTCATCTCAAATAGACAGCACAGCAAAAATTGGACATCCAGAGTGCATCAAACATGATTTAGAGCTTGTTTATGGAAAAAAGTTTTTTCTGTATTTCAATGTTGCAACTTGCTGAAAACTGTCCACAATGTTAATTTCATCTCAAATAGACAGCACAGCAAAAATTGGACATCCAGAGTGCATCAAACATGATTTAGAGCTTGTTTATGGAAAAAAGTTTTTTCTGTATTTCAATGTTGCAACTTGCTGAAAACTGTCCACAATGGTAATTTCATCTCAAATAGACAGCACAGCAAAAATTGACATCCAGAGTGCATCAAACATGATTTAGAGCTTGTTTATGGAAAAAAGTTTTTTCTGTATTTCAATGTTGCAACTTGCTGAAAACTGTCCACAATGATAATTTCATCTCAAATAGACAGCACAGCAAAAATTGGACATCCAGAGTGCATCAAACATGATTTAGAGCTTGTTTATGGAAAAAAGTTTTTTCTGTATTTCAATGTTGCAACTTGCTGAAAACTGTCCACAATGTTAATTTCATCTCAAATAGACAGCACAGCAAAAATTGGACATCCAGAGTGCATCAAACATGATTTAGAGCTTGTTTATGGAAAAAAAAGTTTTTTCTGTATTTCAATGTTGCAACTTGCTGAAAACTGTCCACAATGGTAATTTCATCTCAAATAGACAGCACAGCAAAAATTGGACATCCAGAGTGCATCAAACTGATTTAGAGCTTGTTTATGGAAAAAAGTTTTTCTGTATTTCAATGTTGCAACTTGCTGAAAACTGTCCACAATGATAATTTCATCTCAAATAGACAGCACAGCAAAAATTGGACATCCAGAGTGCATCAAACATGATTTAGAGCTTGTTTATGGAAAAAAAAAGTTTTTCTGTATTTCAATGTTGCAACTTGCTGAAAACTGTCCACAATGTTAATTTCATCTCAAATAGACAGCACAGCAAAAATTGGACATCCAGAGTGCATCAAACATGATTTAGAGCTTGTTTATGGAAAAACAGTTTTTTCTGTATTTCAATGTTGCAACTTGCTGAAAACTGTCCACAATGTTAATTTCATCTCAAATAGACAGCACAGCAAAAATTGGACATCCAGAGTGCATCAAACATGATTTAGAGCTTGTTTATGGAAAAAAGTTTTTTCTGTATTTCAATGTTGCAACTTGCTGAAAACTGTCCACAATGTTAATTTCATCTCAAATAGACAGCACAGCAAACAAAATTGGAAAACATCCAGAGTGCATCAAACATGATTTAGAGCTTGTTTATGGAAAAAAGTTTTTTCTGTATTTCAATGTTGCAACTTGCTGAAAACTGTCCACAATGAACATTTCATCTCAAATAGACAGCACAGCAAAAAAGGACATCCAGAGTGCATCAAACATGATTTAGAGCTTGTTTATGGAAAAAAAAGTTTTTTCTAAATTTCAATGTTGCAACTTGCTGAAAACTGTCCATGATGTTAATTTCATCTCAAATAGACAGCACAGCAAAAATTGGACATCCAGAGTGCATCAAACATGATTTAGAGCTTGTTTATGGAAAAAACGTTTTTTCTGTATTTCAATGTTGCAACTTGCTGAAAACTGTCCACAATGTTCATTTCATCTCAAATAGACAGCACAGCAAAAATTGGACATCCAGAGTGCATCAAACATGATTTAGAGCTTGTTTATGGAAAAAACAGTTTTTTCTGTATTTCAATGTTGCAACTTGCTGAAAACTGTCCACAATGTTAATTTCATCTCAAATAGACATCATCAAAATGATTTAGACATGGAAAAAAAACAGTTTTTTCAAAAATTGCTGAAAATCCAGAGCACAGCATCAAACATGATTTAGAGCTTGTTTATGGAAAAAAGTTTTTTCTGTATTTCAATGTTGCAACTTGCTGAAAACTGTCCACAATGTTAATTTCATCTCAAATAGACAGCACAGCAAAAATTGGACATCCAGAGTGCATCAAACATGATTTAGAGCTTGTTTATGAAAAAAAAGTTTTTTCTGTATTTCAATGTTGCAACTTGCTGAAAACTGTCCACAATGTTAATTTCATCTCAAATAGACAGCACAGCAAAAATTGGACATCCAGAGTGCATCAAACATGATTTAGAGCTTGTTTATGGAAAAAGTTTTTTCTGTATTTCAATGTTGCAACTTGCTGAAAACTGTCCACAATGTTAATTTCATCTCAAATAGACAGCACAGCAAAAATTGGACATCCAGAGTGCATCAAACATGATTTAGAGCTTGTTTATGGAAAAAGTTTTTTCTGTATTTCAATGTTGCAACTTGCTGAAAACTGTCCACAATGTTAATTTCATCTCAAATAGACAGCACAGCAAAAATTGGACATCCAGAGTGCATCAAACATGATTTAGAGCTTGTTTATGGAAAAAAGTTTTTCTGTATTTCAATGTTGCAACTTGCTGAAAACTGTCCACAATGTTAATTTCATCTCAAATAGACAGCACAGCAAAAATTGGACATCCAGAGTGCATCAAACATGATTTAGAGCTTGTTTATGGAAAAAAGTTTTTTCTGTATTTCAATTTGCAACTTGCTGAAAACTGTCCACAATGTTAATTTCATCTCAAATAGACAGCACAGCAAAAATTGGACATCCAGAGTGCATCAAACATGATTTAGAGCTTGTTTATGGAAAAAAGTTTTTCTGTATTTCAATGTTGCAACTTGCTGAAAACTGTCCACAATGTTAATTTCATCTCAAATAGACAGCACAGCACAAAAATTGGACATCCAGAGTCCACAATGCATCAAACATCAAACATGATTTAGAGCTTGTTTATGGAAAAAAGTTTTTCTGTATTTCAATGTTGCAACTTGCTGAAAACTGTCCACAATGTTAATTTCATCTCAAATAGACAGCACAGCAAAAATTGGACATCCAGAGTGCATCAAACATGATTTAGAGCTTGTTTATGGAAAAAATTTCAATGTTTTCTGTATTTCAATGTTGCTTGCATCAAACATGATTTAGAGCTTGTTTATGGAAAAAAGTTTTTCTGTATTTCAATGTTGCAACTTGCTGAAAACTGTCCACAATGTTAATTTCATCTCAAATAGACAGCACAGCAAAAATTGGACATCCAGAGTGCATCAAACATGATTTAGAGCTTGTTTATGGAAAAAAGTTTTTTCTGTATTTCAATGTTGCAACTTGCTGAAAACTGTCCACAATGTTAATTTCATCTCAAATAGACAGCACAGCAAAAATTGGACATCCAGAGTGCATCAAACATGATTTAGAGCTTGTTTATGGAAAAAAGTTTTTCTGTATTTCAATGTTGCAACTTGCTGAAAACTGTCCACAATGTTAATTTCATCTCAAATAGACAGCACAGCAAAAATTGGACATCCAGAGTGCATCAAACATGATTTAGAGCTTGTTTATGGAAAACAAGTTTTTTCTGTATTTCAATGTTGCAACTTCCTGAAAACTGTCCACAATGTTAATTTCATCTCAAATAGACAGCACAGCAAAAATTGGACATCCAGAGTGCATCAAACATGATTTAGAGCTTGTTTATGGAAAAAAGTTTTTCTGTATTTCAATGTTGCAACTTGCTGAAAACTGTCCACAATGTTAATTTCATCTCAAATAGACAGCACAGCAAAAATTGGACATCCAGAGTGCATCAAACATGATTTAGAGCTTGTTTATGGAAAAAATTTTTTTCTGTATTTCAATGTTGCAACTTGCTGAAAACTGTCCACAATGTTAATTTCATCTCAAATAGACGGCACAGCAAATAAATTGACATCCAGAGTGCATCAAACATGATTTAGAGCTTGTTTATGGAAAAAAGTTTCTCTGTATTTCAATGTTGCAACTTGCTGAAAACTGTCCACAATGTTAATTTCATCTCAAATAGACAGCACAGCAAAAATTGGACATCCAGAGTGCATCAAACATGATTTAGAGCTTGTTTATGGAAAAAAGTTTTTTCTGTATTTCAATGTTGCAACTTGCTGAAAACTGTCCACAATGTTAATTTCATCTCAAATAGACAGCACAGCAAAAATTGGACATCCAGAGTGCATCAAACATGATTTAGAGCTTGTTTATGGAAAAAAGTTTTTCTGTATTTCAATGTTGCAACTTGCTGAAAACTGTCCACAATGGTAATTTCATCTCAAATAGACAGCACAGCAAAAATTGGACATCCAGAGTGCATCAAACATGATTTAGAGCTTGTTTATGGAAAAAAGTTTTTCTGTATTTCAATGTTGCAACTTGCTGAAAACTGTCCACAATGTTAATTTCATCTCAAATAGACAGCACAGCAAAAATTGGACATCCAGAGTGCATCAAACATGATTTAGAGCTTGTTTATGGAAAAAAAGTTTTTTCTGTATTTCAATGTTGCAACTTGCTGAAAACTGTCCACAATGTTAATTTCATCTCAAATAGACAGCACAGCAAAAATTGGACATCCAGAGTGCATCAAACATGATTTAGAGCTTGTTTATGGAAAAAAGTTTTCCTGGATTTCAATGTTGCAACTTGCTGAAAACTGTCCACAATGTTAATTTCATCTCAAATAGACAGCACCGCAAAAAATTTGACATCCAGAGTGCATCAAACATGATTTAGAGCTTGTTTATGGAAAAAAAAAAGTTTTTTCTGTATTTCAATGTTGCAACTTGCTGAAAACTGTCCACAATGTTAATTTCATCTCAAATAGACAGCACAGCAAAAATTGGACATCCAGAGTGCATCAAACATGATTTAGAGCTTGTTTATGGAAAAAAGTTTTTCTGTATTTCAATGTTGCAACTTGCTGAAAACTGTCCACAATGTTAATTTCATCTCAAATAGACAGCACAGCAAAAATTGGACATCCAGAGTGCATCAAACATGATTTAGAGCTTGTTTATGGAAAAAAGTTTTTTCTGTATTTCAATGTTGCAACTTGCTGAAAACTGTCCACAATGTTAATTTCATCTCAAATAGACAGCACAGCAAAAATTGGACATCCAGAGTGCATCAAACATGATTTAGAGCTTGTTTATGGAAAAAAGTTTTTTCTGTATTTCAATGTTGCAACTTGCTGAAAACTGTCCACAATGTTAATTTCATCTCAAATAGACAGCACAGCAAAAATTGGACATCCAGAGTGCATCAAACATGATTTAGAGCTTGTTTATGGAAAAAAGTTTTTTCTGTATTTCAATGTTGCAACTTGCTGAAAACTGTCCACAATGTTAATTTCATCTCAAATAGACAGCACAGCAAAAATTGGACATCCAGAGTGCATCAAACATGATTTAGAGCTTGTTTATGGAAAAAAGTTTTTTCTGTATTTCAATGTTGCAACTTGCTGAAAACTGTCCACAATGTTAATTTCATCTCAAATAGACAGCACAGCAAAAATTGACATCCAGAGTGCATCAAACATGATTTAGAGCTTGTTTATGGAAAAAAGTTTTTTCTGTATTTCAATGTTGCAACTTGCTGAAAACTGTCCACAATGTTAATTTCATCTCAAATAGACAGCACAGCAAAAATTGACATCCAGAGTGCATCAAACATGATTTAGAGCTTGTTTATGGAAAAAAGTTTTTCTGTATTTCCCTGTTGCAACTTGCTGAAAACTGTCCACAATGTTAATTTCATCTCAAATAGACAGCACAGCAAAAATTGGACATACAGAGTGCATCAAACATGATTTAGAGCTTGTTTATGGAAAAAAAAGTTTTTTCTGTATTTCAATGTTGCAACTTGCTGAAAACTGTCCACAATGTTAATTTCATCTCAAATAGACAGCACAGCAAAAATTGGACATCCAGAGTGCATCAAACATGATTTAGAGCTTGTTTATGGAAAAAAGTGTTTTCTGTATTTCAATGTTGCAACTTGCTGAAAACTGTCCACAATGTTAATTTCATCTCAAATAGACAGCACAGCAAAAATTGGACATCCAGAGTGCATCAAACATGATTTAGAGCTTGTTTATGGAAAAGTTGTTTCTGTATTTCAATGTTGCAACTTGCTGAAAACTGTCCACAATGTTAATTTCATCTCAAATAGACAGCAAAGCAAAAAATTGGACATCCAGAGTGCATCAAACATGATTTAGAGCTTGTTTATGGAAAAAGTTTTTTCTGTATTTCAATGTTGCAACTTGCTGAAAACTGTCCACAATGTTAATTTCATCTCAAATAGACAGCACAGCAAAAATTGGACATCCAGAGTGCATCAAACATGATTTAGAGCTTGTTTATGGAAAAAAGTTTTTTCTGTATTTCAATGTTGCAACTTGCTGAAAACTGTCCACAATGTTAATTTCATCTCAAATAGACAGCACAGCAAAAATTGGACATCCAGAGTGCATCAAACATGATTTAGAGCTTGTTTATGGAAAAAGTTTTTTCTGTATTTCAATGTTGCAACTTGCTGAAAACTGTCCACAATGTTAATTTCATCTCAAATAGACAGCACAGCAAAAATTGGACATCCAGAGTGCATCAAACATGATTTAGAGCTTGTTTATGGAAAAAAGTTTTTTCTGTATTTCAATGTTGCAACTTGCTGAAAACTGTCCACAATGTTAATTTCATCTCAAATAGACAGCACAGCAAAAATTGGACATCCAGAGTGCATCAAACATGATTTAGAGCTTGTTTATGGAAAAAAGTTTTTTCTGTATTTCAATGTTGCAACTTGCTGAAAACTGTCCACAATGTTAATTTCATCTCAAATAGACAGCACAGCAAAAATTGGACATCCAGAGTGCATCAAACATGATTTAGAGCTTGTTTATGGAAAAAAGTTTTTCTGTATTTCAATGTTGCAACTTGCTGAAAACTGTCCACAATGTTAATTTCATCTCAAATAGACAGCACAGCAAAAATTGGACATCCAGAGTGCATCAAACATGATTTAGAGCTTGTTTATGGAAAAAAGTTTTTTCTGTATTTCAATGTTGCAACTTGCTGAAAACTGTCCACAATGTTAATTTCATCTCAAATAGACAGCACAGCAAAAATTGGACATCCAGAGTGCATCAAACATGATTTAGAGCTTGTTTATGGAAAAAAAGTTTTTTCTGTATTTCAATGTTGCAACTTGCTGAAAACTGTCCACAATGTTAATTTCATCTCAAATAGACAGCACAGCAAAAATTGGACATCCAGAGTGCATCAAACATGATTTAGAGCTTGTTTATGGAAAAAAGTTTTTTCTGTATTTCAATGTTGCAACTTGCTGAAAACTGTCCACAATGTTAATTTCATCTCAAATAGACAGCACAGCAAAAATTGGACATCCAGAGTGCATCAAACATGATTTAGAGCTTGTTTATGGAAAAAAGTTTTTTCTGTATTTCAATGTTGCAACTTGCTGAAAACTGTCCACAATGTTAATTTCATCTCAAATAGACAGCACAGCAAAAATTGGACATCCAGAGTGCATCAAACATGATTTAGAGCTTGTTTATGGAAAAAAAGTTTTTTCTGTATTTCAATGTTGCAACTTGCTGAAAACTGTCCACAATGTTAATTTCATCTCAAATAGACAGCACAGCAAAAATTGGACATCCAGAGTGCATCAAACATGATTTAGAGCTTGTTTATGGAAAAAAGTTTTTTCTGTATTTCAATGTTGCAACTTGCTGAAAACTGTCCACAATGTTAATTTCATCTCAAATAGACAGCACAGCAAAAATTGGACATCCAGAGTGCATCAAACATGATTTAGAGCTTGTTTATGGAAAAAAGTTTTTTCTGTATTTCAATGTTGCAACTTGCTGAAAACTGTCCACAATGTTAATTTCATCTCAAATAGACAGCACAGCAAAAATTGGACATCCAGAGTGCATCAAACATGATTTAGAGCTTGTTTATGGAAAAAGTTTTTCTGTATTTCAATGTTGCAACTTGCTGAAAACTGTCCACAATGTTAATTTCATCTCAAATAGACAGCACAGCAAAAATTGGACATCCAGAGTGCATCAAACATGATTTAGAGCTTGTTTATGGAAAAAAGTTTCTCTGTATTTCAATGTTGCAACTTGCTGAAAACTGTCCACAATGTTCATTTCATCTCAAATAGACAGCACAGCAAAAATTGGACATCCAGAGTGCATCAAACATGATTTAGAGCTTGTTTATGGAAAAAAGTTTTTTCTGTATTTCAATGTTGCAACTTCCTGAAAACTGTCCACAATGTTAATTTCATCTCAAATAGACAGCACTGCAAAAATTGGGTAACCAGAGTGCATCAAATATGATTTAGAGCTTGTTCATGGAAAAAAAGTTTATCTGTATTTCAATGTTGCAACTTGCTGAAAACTGTCCACAATGTTAATTTCATCTCAAATAGACAGCACAGCAAAAATTGGACATCCAGAGTGCATCAAACATGATTTAGAGCTTGTTTATGGAAAAAAGTTTTTTCTGTATTTCAATGTTGCAACTTGCTGAAAACTGTCCACAATGTTAATTTCATCTCAAATAGACAGCACAGCAAAAATTGGACATCCAGAGTGCATCAAACATGATTTAGAGCTTGTTTATGGAAAAAAGTTTTTTCTGTATTTCAATGTTGCAACTTGCTGAAAACTGTCCACAATGTTAATTTCATCTCAAATAGACAGCACAGCAAAAATTGGACATCCAGAGTGCATCAAACATGATTTAGAGCTTGTTTATGGAAAAAAGTTTTTCTGTATTTCAATGTTGCAACTTGCTGAAAACTGTCCACAATGTTAATTTCATCTCAAATAGACAGCACAGCAAAAATTGGACATCCAGAGTGCATCAAACATGATTTAGAGCTTGTTTATGGAAAAAAGTTTTTTCTGTATTTCAATGTTGCAACTTGCTGAAAACTGTCCACAATGTTAATTTCATCTCAAATAGACAGCACAGCAAAAATTGGACATCCAGAGTGCATCAAACATGATTTAGAGCTTGTTTATGGAAAAAAGTTTTTCTGTATTTCAATGTTGCAACTGCTGAAAACTGTCCACAATGTTAATTTCATCTCAAATAGACAGCACAGCAAAAATTGGACATCCAGAGTGCATCAAACATGATTTAGAGCTTGTTTATGGAAAAAAGTTTTTCTGTATTTCAATGTTGCAACTTGCTGAAAACTGTCCACAATGTTAATTTCATCTCAAATAGACAGCACAGCAAAAATTGGACATCCAGAGTGCATCAAACATGATTTAGAGCTTGTTTATGGAAAAAAGTTTTTTCTGTATTTCAATGTTGCAACTTGCTGAAAACTGTCCACAATGGTAATTTCATCTCAAATAGACAGCACAGCAAAAATTGGACATCCAGAGTGCATCAAACATGATTTAGAGCTTGTTTATGGAAAAAAGTTTTTTCTGTATTTCAATGTTGCAACTTGCTGAAAACTGTCCACAATGTTAATTTCATCTCAAATAGACAGCACAGCAAAAATTGGACATCCAGAGTGCATCAAACATGATTTAGAGCTTGTTATGGAAAAAAGTTTTTCTGTATTTCAATGTTGCAACTTGCTGAAAACTGTCCACAATGTTAATTTCATCTCAAATAGACAGACAGCAAAAACAGCAAAAATGATTTAGAGCATCCAGAGTGCATCAAACATGATTTAGAGCTTGTTTATGGAAAAAAAGTTTTTTCTGTATTTCAATGTTGCAACTTGCTGAAAACTGTCCACAATGTTAATTTCATCTCAAATAGACAGCACAGCAAAAATTGACATCCAGAGTGCATCAAACATGATTTAGAGCTTGTTTATCATTTCAATGTTGCAACTTGCTGAAAACTTCCACAATGTTAATTTCATCTCAAATAGACAGCACAGCAAAAATTATCCAGAGTGCATCAAACATGATTTAGAGCTTGTTTATGGAAAAAAGTTTTTTCTGTATTTCAATGTTGCAACTTGCTGAAAACTGTCCACAATGTTAATTTCATCTCAAATAGACAGCACAGCAAAAATTGGACATCCAGAGTGCATCAAACATGATTTAGAGCTTGTTTATGGAAAAAAGTTTTTTCTGTATTTCAATGTTGCAACTTGCTGAAAACTGTCCACAATGTTAATTTCATCTCAAATAGACAGCACAGCAAAAATTGGACATCCAGAGTGCATCAAACATGATTTAGAGCTTGTTTATGGAAAAAAGTTTTTTCTGTATTTCAATGTTGCAACTTGCTGAAAACTGTCCACAATGTTAATTTCATCTCAAATAGACAGCACAGCAAAAATTGGACATCCAGAGTGCATCAAACATGATTTAGAGCTTGTTTATGGAAAAAAAGTTTTTCTGTATTTCAATGTTGCAACTTGCTGAAAACTGTCCACAATGGTAATTTCATCTCAAATAGACAGCACAGCAAAAATTGGACATCCAGAGTGCATCAAACATGATTTAGAGCTTGTTTATGAAAAAAGTTTTTCTGTATTTCAATGTTGCAACTTGCTGAAAACTGTCCACAATGGTAATTTCATCTCAAATAGACAGCACAGCAAAAATTGGACATCCAGAGTGCATCAAACATGATTTAGAGCTTGTTTATGGAAAAAAGTTTTTCTGTATTTCAATGTTGCAACTTGCTGAAAACTGTCCACAATGGTAATTTCATCTCAAATAGACAGCACAGCAAAAATTGGACATCCAGAGTGCATCAAACATGATTTAGAGCTTGTTTATGGAAAAAAGTTTTTTCTGTATTTCAATGTTGCAACTTGCTGAAAACTGTCCACAATGTTAATTTCATCTCAAATAGACAGCACAGCAAAAATTGGACATCCAGAGTGCATCAAACATGATTTAGAGCTTGTTTATGGAAAAAAGTTTTTTCTGTATTTCAATGTTGCAACTTGCTGAAAACTGTCCACAATGGTAATTTCATCTCAAATAGACAGCACAGCAAAAATTGGACATCCAGAGTGCATCAAACATGATTTAGAGCTTGTTTATGGAAAAAAGTTTTTCTGTATTTCAATGTTGCAACTTGCTGAAAACTGTCCACAATGTTAATTTCATCTCAAATAGACAGCACAGCAAAAATTGGACATCCAGAGTGCATCAAACATGATTTAGAGCTTGTTTATGGAAAAAAGTTTTTCTGTATTTCAATGTTGCAACTTGCTGAAAACTGTCCACAATGGTAATTTCATCTCAAATAGACAGCACAGCAAAAATTGGACATCCAGAGTGCATCAAACATGATTTAGAGCTTGTTTATGGAAAAAAGTTTTTCTGTATTTCAATGTTGCAACTTGCTGAAAACTGTCCACAATGTTAATTTCATCTCAAATAGACAGCACAGCAAAAATTGGACATCCAGAGTGCATCAAACATGATTTAGAGCTTGTTTATGGAAAAAAAGTTTTTCTGTATTTCAATGTTGCAACTTGCTGAAAACTGTCCACAATGGTAATTTCATCTCAAATAGACAGCACAGCAAAAATTGGACATCCAGAGTGCATCAAACATGATTTAGAGCTTGTTTATGGAAAAAAAGTTTTTTCTGTATTTCAATGTTGCAACTTGCTGAAAACTGTCCACAATGTTAATTTCATCTCAAATAGACAGCACAGCAAAAATTGGACATCCAGAGTGCATCAAACATGATTTAGAGCTTGTTTATGGAAAAAAAGTTTTTTCTGTATTTCAATGTTGCAACTTGCTGAAAACTGTCCACAATGTTAATTTCATCTCAAATAGACAGCACAGCAAAAATTGGACATCCAGAGTGCATCAAACATGATTTAGAGCTTGTTTATGGAAAAAAGTTTTTTCTGTATTTCAATGTTGCAACTTGCTGAAAACTGTCCACAATGTTAATTTCATCTCAAATAGACAGCACAGCAAAAATTGGACATCCAGAGTGCATCAAACATGATTTAGAGCTTGTTTATGGAAAAAAGTTTTTCTGTATTTCAATGTTGCAACTTGCTGAAAACTGTCCACAATGTTAATTTCATCTCAAATAGACAGCACAGCAAAAATTGGACATCCAGAGTGCATCAAACATGATTTAGAGCTTGTTTATGGAAAAAAGTTTTTCTGTATTTCAATGTTGCAACTTGCTGAAAACTGTCCACAATGTTAATTTCATCTCAAATAGACAGCACAGCAAAAATTGGACATCCAGAGTGCATCAAACATGATTTAGAGCTTGTTTATGGAAAAAAGTTTTTTCTGTATTTCAATGTTGCAACTTGCTGAAAACTGTCCACAATGTTAATTTCATCTCAAATAGACAGCACAGCAAAAATTGGACATCCAGAGTGCATCAAACATGATTTAGAGCTTGTTTATGGAAAAAAGTTTTTCTGTATTTCAATGTTGCAACTTGCTGAAAACTGTCCACAATGTTAATTTCATCTCAAATAGACAGCACAGCAAAAATTGGACATCCAGAGTGCATCAAACATGATTTAGAGCTTGTTTATGGAAAAAAGTTTTTTCTGTATTTCAATGTTGCAACTTGCTGAAAACTGTCCACAATGTAATTTCATCTCAAATAGACAGCACAGCAAAAATTGGACATCCAGAGTGCATCAAACATGATTTAGAGCTTGTTTATGGAAAAAAGTTTTTTCTGTATTTCAATGTTGCAACTTGCTGAAAACTGTCCACAATGTTAATTTCATCTCAAATAGACAGCACAGCAAAAATTGGACATCCAGAGTGCATCAAACATGATTTAGAGCTTGTTTATGGAAAAAAAGTTTTTTTCTGTATTTCAATGTTGCAACTTGCTGAAAACTGTCCACAATGTTAATTTCATCTCAAATAGACAGCACAGCAAAAATTGGAGTGCATCAAACATGATTTCCAGAGTGCATCAAACATGATTTAGAGCTTGTTTATGGAAAAAAGTTTTTTCTGTATTTCAATGTTGCAACTTGCTGAAAACTGTCCACAATGTTAATTTCATCTCAAATAGACAGCACAGCAAAAATTGACATCCAGAGTGCATCAAACATGATTTAGAGCTTGTTTATGAAAAAAAAGTTTTTTCTGTATTTCAATGTTGCAACTTGCTGAAAACTGTCCACAATGTTAATTTCATCTCAAATAGACAGCACAGCAAAAATTGGACATCCAGAGTGCATCAAACATGATTTAGAGCTTGTTTATGGAAAAAAGTTTTTCTGTATTTCAATGTTGCAACTTGCTGAAAACTGTCCACAATGTTAATTTCATCTCAAATAGACAGCACAGCAAAAATTGGACATCCAGAGTGCATCAAACATGATTTAGAGCTTGTTTATGGAAAAAAGTTTTTCTGTATTTCAATGTTGCAACTTGCTGAAAACTGTCCACAATGTTAATTTAATCTCAAATAGACAGCACAGCAAAAATTGGACATCCAGAGTGCATCAAACATGATTTAGAGCTTGTTTATGGAAAAGTTTTTTCTGTATTTCAATGTTGCAACTTGCTGAAAACTGTCCACAATGTTAATTTCATCTCAAATAGACAGCACAGCAAAAATTGGACATCCAGAGTGCATCAAACATGATTTAGAGCTTGTTTATGGAAAAAAAGTTTTTTCTGTATTTCAATGTTGCAACTTGCTGAAAACTGTCCACAATGTTAATTTCATCTCAAATAGACAGCACAGCAAAAATTGGACATCCAGAGTGCATCAAACATGATTTAGAGCTTGTTTATGGAAAAAAAAGTTTTTTCTGTATTTCAATGTTGCAACTTGCTGAAAACTGTCCACAATGTTAATTTCATCTCAAATAGACAGCACAGCAAAAATTGACATCCAGAGTGCATCAAACATGATTTAGAGCTTGTTTATGGAAAAAAGTTTTTTCTGTATTTCAATGTTGCAACTTGCTGAAAACTGTCCACAATGGTAATTTCATCTCAAATAGACAGCACAGCAAAAATTGGACATCCAGAGTGCATCAAACATGATTTAGAGCTTGTTTATGGAAAAAAAGTTTTTTTCTGTATTTCAATGTTGCAACTTGCTGAAAACTGTCCACAATGTTAATTTCATCTCAAATAGACAGCACAGCAAAAATTGGACATCCAGAGTGCATCAAACATGATTTAGAGCTTGTTTATGGAAAAAGTTTTTTCTGTATTTCAATGTTGCAACTTGCTGAAAACTGTCCACAATGTTAATTTCATCTCAAATAGACAGCACAGCAAAAATTGGACATCCAGAGTGCATCAAACATGATTTAGAGCTTGTTTATGGAAAAAAAGTTTTTTCTGTATTTCAATGTTGCAACTTGCTGAAAACTGTCCACAATGTTAATTTCATCTCAAATAGACAGCACAGCAAAAATTGGACATCCAGAGTGCATCAAACATGATTTAGAGCTTGTTTATGGAAAAAAAGTTTTTTCTGTATTTCAATGTTGCAACTTGCTGAAAACTGTCCACAATGTTAATTTCATCTCAAATAGACAGCACAGCAAAAATTGGACATCCAGAGTGCATCAAACATGATTTAGAGCTTGTTTATGGAAAAAAGTTTTTCTGTATTTCAATGTTGCAACTTGCTGAAAACTGTCCACAATGTTAATTTCATCTCAAATAGACAGCACAGCAAAAATTGGACATCCAGAGTGCATCAAACATGATTTAGAGCTTGTTTATGGAAAAAAGTTTTTTCTGTATTTCAATGTTGCAACTTGCTGAAAACTGTCCACAATGGTAATTTCATCTCAAATAGACAGCACAGCAAAAATTGGACATCCAGAGTGCATCAAACATGATTTAGAGCTTGTTTATGGAAAAAAGTTTTTCTGTATTTCAATGTTGCAACTTGCTGAAAACTGTCCACAATGTTAATTTCATCTCAAATAGACAGCACAGCAAAAATTGGACATCCAGAGTGCATCAAACATGATTTAGAGCTTGTTTATGGAAAAAAAGTTTTTTCTGTTTTTTCAATGTTGCAACTTGCTGAAAACTGTCCACAATGTTAATTTCATCTCAAATAGACAGCACAGCAAAAATTGGACATCCAGAGTGCATCAAACATGATTTAGAGCTTGTTTATGGAAAAAAGTTTTTTCTGTATTTCAATGTTGCAACTTGCTGAAAACTGTCCACAATGGTAATTTCATCTCAAATAGACAGCACAGCAAAAATTGGACATCCAGAGTGCATCAAACATGATTTAGAGCTTGTTTATGGAAAAAAGTTTTTTCTGTATTTCAATGTTGCAACTTGCTGAAAACTGTCCACAATGTTAATTTCATCTCAAATAGACAGCACAGCAAAAATTGGACATCCAGAGTGCATCAAACATGATTTAGAGCTTGTTTATGGAAAAAAGTTTTTTCTGTATTTCAATGTTGCAACTTGCTGAAAACTGTCCACAATGGTAATTTCATCTCAAATAGACAGCACAGCAAAAATTGGACATCCAGAGTGCATCAAACATGATTTAGAGCTTGTTTATGGAAAAAAGTTTTTTCTGTATTTCAATGTTGCAACTTGCTGAAAACTGTCCACAATGGTAATTTCATCTCAAATAGACAGCACAGCAAAAATTGGACATCCAGAGTGCATCAAACATGATTTAGAGCTTGTTTATGGAAAAAAAGTTTTTTCTGTATTTCAATGTTGCAACTTGCTGAAAACTGTCCACAATGTTAATTTCATCTCAAATAGACAGCACAGCAAAAATTGGACATCCAGAGTGCATCAAACATGATTTAGAGCTTGTTTATGGAAAAAGTTTTTTCTGTATTTCAATGTTGCAACTTGCTGAAAACTGTCCACAATGTTAATTTCATCTCAAATAGACAGCACAGCAAAAATTGGACATCCAGAGTGCATCAAACATGATTTAGAGCTTGTTTATGGAAAAAAAAGTTTTTCTGTATTTCAATGTTGCAACTTGCTGAAAACTGTCCACAATGTTAATTTCATCTCAAATAGACAGCACAGCAAAAATTGGACATCCAGAGTGCATCAAACATGATTTAGAGCTTGTTTATGGAAAAAAGTTTTTTCTGTATTTCAATGTTGCAACTTGCTGAAAACTGTCCACAATGTTAATTTCATCTCAAATAGACAGCACAGCAAAAATTGGACATCCAGAGTGCATCAAACATGATTTAGAGCTTGTTTATGGAAAAAAAAGTTTTTTCTGTATTTCAATGTTGCAACTTGCTGAAAACTGTCCACAATGGTAATTTCATCTCAAATAGACAGCACAGCAAAAATTGGACATCCAGAGTGCATCAAACATGATTTAGAGCTTGTTTATGGAAAAAAAGTTTTTCTGTATTTCAATGTTGCAACTTGCTGAAAACTGTCCACAATGTTAATTTCATCTCAAATAGACAGCACAGCAAAAATTGGACATCCAGAGTGCATCAAACATGATTTAGAGCTTGTTTATGGAAAAAAAGTTTTTTCTGTATTTCAATGTTGCAACTTGCTGAAAACTGTCCACAATGTTAATTTCATCTCAAATAGACAGCACAGCAAAAATTGGACATCCAGAGTGCATCAAACATGATTTAGAGCTTGTTTATGGAAAAAAAGTTTTTTCTGTATTTCAATGTTGCAACTTGCTGAAAACTGTCCACAATGTTAATTTCATCTCAAATAGACAGCACAGCAAAAATTGACATCCAGAGTGCATCAAACATGATTTAGAGCTTGTTTATGGAAAAAAGTTTTTCTGTATTTCAATGTTGCAACTTGCTGAAAACTGTCCACAATGGTAATTTCATCTCAAATAGACAGCACAGCAAAAATTGGACATCCAGAGTGCATCAAACATGATTTAGAGCTTGTTTATGGAAAAAAGTTTTTTCTGTATTTCAATGTTGCAACTTGCTGAAAACTGTCCACAATGTTAATTTCATCTCAAATAGACAGCACAGCAAAAATTGGACATCCAGAGTGCATCAAACATGATTTAGAGCTTGTTTATGGAAAAAAGTTTTTTCTGTATTTCAATGTTGCAACTTGCTGAAAACTGTCCACAATGGTAATTTCATCTCAAATAGACAGCACAGCAAAAATTGGACATCCAGAGTGCATCAAACATGATTTAGAGCTTGTTTATGGAAAAAAAAGTTTTTTCTGTATTTCAATGTTGCAACTTGCTGAAAACTGTCCACAATGGTAATTTCATCTCAAATAGACAGCACAGCAAAAATTGGACATCCAGAGTGCATCAAACATGATTTAGAGCTTGTTTATGGAAAAAAGTTTTTTCTGTATTTCAATGTTGCAACTTGCTGAAAACTGTCCACAATGTTAATTTCATCTCAAATAGACAGCACAGCAAAAATTGGACATCCAGAGTGCATCAAACATGATTTAGAGCTTGTTTATGGAAAAAAGTTTTTCTGTATTTCAATGTTGCAACTTGCTGAAAACTGTCCACAATGGTAATTTCATCTCAAATAGACAGCACAGCAAAAATTGGACATCCAGAGTGCATCAAACATGATTTAGAGCTTGTTTATGGAAAAAAAAGTTTTTTCTGTATTTCAATGTTGCAACTTGCTGAAAACTGTCCACAATGTTAATTTCATCTCAAATAGACAGCACAGCAAAAATTGGACATCCAGAGTGCATCAAACATGATTTAGAGCTTGTTTATGGAAAAAAGTTTTTCTGTATTTCAATGTTGCAACTTGCTGAAAACTGTCCACAATGGTAATTTCATCTCAAATAGACAGCACAGCAAAAATTGGACATCCAGAGTGCATCAAACATGATTTAGAGCTTGTTTATGGAAAAAAGTTTTTTCTGTATTTCAATGTTGCAACTTGCTGAAAACTGTCCACAATGTTAATTTCATCTCAAATAGACAGCACAGCAAAAAATTGGACATCCAGAGTGCATCAAACATGATTTAGAGCTTGTTTATGGAAAAAAGTTTTTCTGTATTTCAATGTTGCAACTTGCTGAAAACTGTCCACAATGTTAATTTCATCTCAAATAGACAGCACAGCAAAAATTGGACATCCAGAGTGCATCAAACATGATTTAGAGCTTGTTTATGGAAAAAAGTTTTTTCTGTATTTCAATGTTGCAACTTGCTGAAAACTGTCCACAATGGTAATTTCATCTCAAATAGACAGCACAGCAAAAATTGGACATCCAGAGTGCATCAAACATGATTTAGAGCTTGTTTATGGAAAAAAAGTTTTTCTGTATTTCAATGTTGCAACTTGCTGAAAACTGTCCACAATGTTAATTTCATCTCAAATAGACAGCACAGCAAAAATTGGACATCCAGAGTGCATCAAACATGATTTAGAGCTTGTTTATGGAAAAAAGTTTTTTCTGTATTTCAATGTTGCAACTTGCTGAAAACTGTCCACAATGTTAATTTCATCTCAAATAGACAGCACAGCAAAAATTGGACATCCAGAGTGCATCAAACATGATTTAGAGCTTGTTTATGGAAAAAATTTTTGCTGTGCTTTTTTTTTTCTGTATTTCAATGTTGCAACTTGCTGAAAACTGTCCACAATGTTAATTTCATCTCAAATAGACAGCACAGCAAAAATTGGACATCCAGAGTGCATCAAACATGATTTAGAGCTTGTTTATGGAAAAAAAGTTTTTTCTGTATTTCAATGTTGCAACTTGCTGAAAACTGTCCACAATGTTAATTTCATCTCAAATAGACAGCACAGCAAAAATTGGACATCCAGAGTGCATCAAACATGATTTAGAGCTTGTTTATGGAAAAAAGTTTTTCTGTATTTCAATGTTGCAACTTGCTGAAAACTGTCCACAATGTTAATTTCATCTCAAATAGACAGCACAGCAAAAATTGACATCCAGAGTGCATCAAACATGATTTAGAGCTTGTTTATGGAAAAAAAGTTTTTCTGTATTTCAATGTTGCAACTTGCTGAAAACTGTCCACAATGTTAATTTCATCTCAAATAGACAGCACAGCAAAAATTGGAAATCCAGAGTGCATCAAACATGATTTAGAGCTTGTTTATGAAAAAACAGTTTTTCTGTATTTCAATGTTGCAACTTGCTGAAAACTGTCCACAATGGTAATTTCATCTCAAATAGACAGCACAGCAAAAATTGGACATCCAGAGTGCATCAAACATGATTTAGAGCTTGTTTATGGAATTTTTTTTTCTGTATTTCAATGTTGCAACTTGCTGAAAACTGTCCACAATGATCATTTCATCTCAAATAGACAGCACAGCAAAAATTGACATCCAGAGTGCATCAAACATGATTTAGAGCTTGTTTATGGAAAAACATTTTTTCTGTATTTCAATGTTGCAACTTGCTGAAAACTGTCCACAATGTTCATTTCATCTCAAAAGACAGCACAGCAAAAATTGGACATCCAGAGTGCATCAAACATGATTTAGAGCTTGTTTATGGCAAAAAAAAGTTTTTCTGTATTTTGTTGCAACTTGCTGAAAGTTTTCCACAAATGTTAATTTCATCAAATAGACAGCACAGCAAAAATTGGACATCAGAGTGCATCAAACATGATTTAGAGCTTGTTTTGAAAAAAAAAAACATCTGTAGTTTTCAAGTTGCAACTTGCTGAAAACTGTCCACAATGTTACTTTTTTCATCTCAAACAGACTAAATCATGCAAAAATTGACATCCAGAGTGCATCAAACATGATTTAGAGCTTTTTATGGAAAAACATTTTGGACTGTATTTCAATGTTGCAACTTGCTGAAAATACAGAAATGTTAATTTCATCTCAAATAAACAAGCTCTAAAATGTTTGATGACATCCAGAGTGCATCAAACATGATTTAGAGCTTGTTTATGGAAAAAAAGTTTTTTCTGTTTTCAATGTTGCAACTTGCAATTTTTGAAAACTGTCCACAATGTTAATTTCATCTCAAATAGAACACAGCAAAAAATCATGTTTAACATCATGTTTGCATCACTCATGATTTTTGCTGTGCTGTTTTTGAGATGAAAAACATTTGGACAGTTTTCAGCAAGTTGCAACATTGAAATACAGAAAAACTTTTTTCCATAAACAAGCTCTAAATCATGTTTGATGCACTCTGGATGTCCAATTTTTTGCTGTGCTGTCTATTTGAGATGAAATGAACATTGTGGACAGTTTTCAGCAAGTTGCAACATTGAAATACAGATTTTTTTTTTTCCATAAACAAGCTCTAAATCATGTTTGATGCACTCTGGATGTCCAATTTTTGCTGTGCTGTCTATTTGAGATGAAATGAACATTGTGGACAGTTTTCAGCAAGTTGCAACATTGAAATACAGAAAAAACTTTTTTTCCATAAACAAGCTCTAAATCATGTTTGATGCACTCTGATGTCCAATTTTGCTGTTCTGTTTGAGATGCACTGTGGACAGTTTTCAGCAAGTTGCAACATTGAAATACAGAAAAAAACTTTTTTCCATAAACAAGCTCTAAATCATGTTTGATGCACTAGATGTCCAATTTTTGCTGTGCTGTCTATTTGAGATGAAATTAACATTGTGGACAGTTTTCAGCAAGTTGCAATTGAAATACAAAACAACTTTTTTTTCCATAAACAAGCTCTAAATCATGTTTGATGCACTCTGGATGTCCAATTTTTACAGAACTGTTCAATTTGAGATGAAATAGAGGGACATTGTGGACAGTTTTCAGCAAGTTGCAACATTGAAATACAGAAAAACTTTTTTCCATAAACAAGCTCTAAATCATGTTTGATGCACTCTGATGTCCAATGTTTTAACATAACTGTTCTATTTGAGATGAAATTAGGAAAACACTGTGGACAGTTTTCAGCAAGTTGCAACATTACAGAAATAACCACTTTTTTCCATAAACAAGGTCTAAAATCATGTTTGATGCACTCTGGATGTCCAATTTTTAAACATAACTGTTCAATTTGAGATGAAGGGACACATTGTGGACAGTTTTCAGCAAGTTGCAACATTGAAATACAGAAAAACCACTTTTCCATAAACAAGGTCTAAATCATGTTTGATGCACTCTGGATGTCCAATTTTGCTGCACTGCTGTGAAACAATTTTTAAACATAACTTTGAGATGAAGGATTAACATTGGACAATTTTTTTCAAGTTCAGCAATTGAAATACAGAAATAACCACTTTTCCATAAACAAGCTCTAAATCATGTTTGATGCACTCTGGATGTCCAATTTTTGCAATGTTGTCTACTTTGAGATGAAATGATACATTGTGGACAGTTTTCAGCAAGTTGCAACATTGAAATACAGAAAAAAACTTTTCCATAAACAAGCTCTAAATCATGTTTGATGCACTCTGGATGTCCATTTTTGCTGTGCTGTCTATTTGAGATGAAATGAACATTGTGGACAGTTTTCAGCAAGTTGCAACATTGAAATACAGAAAAACCACTTTTCCATAAACAAGCTCTAAATCATGTTTGATGCACTCTGATGTCCAATTTTTGCTGTGCTGTCTATTTGAGATGAAATTAACATTGTGGACAGTTTTCAGCAAGTTGCAACATTGAAATACAGAAAAACTTTTTTTCCATAAACAAGCTCTAAATCATGTTTGATGCACTCTGGATGTCCATTTTTTGCTGTGCTGTCTATTTGAGATGAAATAACATTGTGGACAGTTTTCAGCAAGTTGCAACATTGAAATACAGAAAATTTTTTTTTTTTTCCATAAACAAGCTCTAAATCATGTTTGATGCACTCTGGATGTCCAATTTTTGCTGTGCTGTCTATTTGAGATGAAATTAACATTGTGGACAGTTTTCAGCAAGTTGCAACATTGAAATACAGAAAAAACTTTTTCCATAAACAAGCTCTAAATCATGTTTGATGCACTCTGGATGTCCATTTTTTGCTGTGCTGTCTATTTGAGATGAAATTAACATTGTGGACAGTTTTCAGCAAGTTGCAACATTGAAATACAGAAAAACTTTTTTCCATAAACAAGCTCTAAATCATGTTTGATGCACTCTGGATGTCCAATTTTGCTGTGCTGTCTATTTGAGATGAAAACATTGTGGACAGTTTTCAGCAAGTTGCAACATTGAAATACAGAAAAACCTTTTTTTCCATAAACAAGCTCTAAATCATGTTTGATGCACTCTGATGTCCACATGTTTTGCTGTGAAACAATGTTGTCTATTTGAGATGAAATTAACATTGTGGACAGTTTTCAGCAAGTTGCAACATTGAAATCCAGAAAAATTTTTTTTTTTTCCATAAACAAGCTCTAAATCATGTTTGATGCACTCTGGATGTCCAATTTTGCTGTGCTGTCTATTTGAGATGAAATTCACATTGTGGACAGTTTTCAGCAAGTTGCAACATTGAAATACAGAAAAACCACTTTTCCATAAACAAGCTCTAAATCATGTTTGATGCACTCTGATGTCCAATTTTTGCTGAACTGTCTATTTGAGATGAAATAACATTGTGGACAGTTTTCAGCAAGTTGCAACATTGAAATACAGAAAAACTTTTTTCCATAAACAAGCTCTAAATCATGTTTGATGCACTCTGATGTCCAATTTTTGCTGTGCTGTCTATTTGAGATGAAATGAACATTGTGGACAGTTTTCAGCAAGTTGCAACATTGAAATACAGAAAAAACTTTTTTCCATAAACAAGCTCTAAATCATGTTTGATGCACTCTGGATGTCCAATTTTGCTGTGCTGTCTATTTGAGATGAAATGACATTGTGGACAGTTTTCAGCAAGTTGCAACCATTGAAATACAGAAAAACTTGTTTTCCATAAACAAGCTCTAAATCATGTTTGATGCACTCTGGATGTCCAATTTTTGCTGTGCTGTCTATTTGAGATGAAATTAACATTGTGGACAGTTTTCAGCAAGTTGCAACATTGAAATACAGAAAAAGCTTGTTTTCCATAAACAAGCTCTAAATCATGTTTGATGCACTCTGGATGTCCAATTTTTGCTGTGCTGTCTATTTGAGATGAAATTAACATTGTGGACAGTTTTCAGCAAGTTGCAACATTGAAATACAGAAAAACTTTTTTCCATAAACAAGCTCTAAATCATGTTTGATGCACTCTGGATGTCCAATTTTTGCTGTGCTGTCTATTTGAGATGAAATTAACATTGTGGACAGTTTTCAGCAAGTTGCAACATTGAAATACAGAAAAACTTTTTTCCATAAACAAGCTCTAAATCATGTTTGATGCACTCTGGATGTCCAATTTTTTGCTGTGCTGTCTATTTGAGATGAAATTACCATTGTGGACAGTTTTCAGCAAGTTGCAACATTGAAATCCAGAAAAAACTTTTTTCCATAAACAAGCTCTAAATCATGTTTGATGCACTCTGGATGTCCAATTTCTTTGCTGTGCTGTCTATTTGAGATGCAATTAACATTGTGGACAGTTTTCAGCATGTTGCAACATTGAAATACAGATTAATTTTCTTCTTCCATAAACAAGCTCTAAATCATGTTTGATGCACTCTGGATTTCCAATTTTTGCTGTGCTGTCTATTTGAGATGAAATGATCACTGTGGACAGTTTTCAGCAAGTTGCAACATGGAAATACAGAAATAAGCACTTTTCCATAAACAAGCTCTAAATCATGTTTGATGCACTCTGGAAGTACATGTTTGATGCACTCTGGAAACAATGTTTTAAACATAACTGTTCAAACTAGATGATAGGGACACTATGGACAATTTTCAGCAAGTTGCAGCAATTGAACTACAGAAATAACCACTTTTACATAAACAAGGTCTACAATCATGTTTGATGCACCCTGGAAACAATGTTTTAAACATAACTGTTCTAACTAGGATGATAGCAACACTATGGACAATTTTCAGCAAGTTGCAACAATTGAACTACAGAAATAACCACTTTTCCTAATCAAGGTCTATAATCATGTTTGATGCCCTCTGGAAACAATGTTTTAAACATAACTGTTCAAACTAGATGATAGGGACACTTTGGACAATTTTCAGCAAGTTGCAGCAATTGAACTCCAGAAACAACCACTTTTCCATAAAATAGCTCTAAATCATGTTTTTGTTGCACTCTGGAGACAATGTTTTAGACATTACTGTTCAAACTAGATGATAGAGGGACACTATGGACAATTTTCAGCAAGTTGCAGCAATTGAACTCCAGAACCAACCACTTTTCCATAAAAAAGGTCTAAATCATGTTTGATGCACTCTGGAAACAATGTTTTAACATAACTGTTCAAACTAAATGATTAGGAAAATACTGTGCCCAATTTTCAGCATTGTTGCAGCAATTGACTTTCACCACTTTCACATAAACAAGGTCTAAAATCATGTTTGATCCACTCTGGAAACAATGTTTTAAACATAACTGTTCAAACTAGATGATAGGGACACTATATGGACGATTTTCAGCAAGTTGAAGCAATTGAATTGCAGAAATAACCACTTTTCCATAAACAAGGTCTAATTCATGTTTGATGCACTCTGGAGACAATGTTGCACTCTGGAAACAATGTTTTAAACATAACTGTTCAAACTAGGATGATAGGAACACGATGGACAATTTTCATCAAGTTCTAGCAATTGAACTACAGAAATAACCACTTTTCCATAAACAAGGTCTAAATCATGTTTTATGCACTCTGGAGACAATGTTGCACTCTGGAAACAATGTTTTAAACATAACTGTTCAAACTAGATGATAGGGACACTATGGACAATTTTCAGCAAGTTGCAGAAATTGAACTACAGAAATAACAACTTTTACATAAACAAGGTTTAAACACAATTGTTCAAACTAGGATGATAGGAACACTGTGGACAATTTTCAGCAAGTTGCAGCAGTTGTTTGTACTACAGAAATAACCACTTTTACACAAACAAGGTCTACATCATGTTTGGTTCGACTCTGGAAATACATTTTTTACAGAACTGTTCAAACTAGATTATTGCAACACTATGGACAATTATCAGCAAGTTGCAGCAATTGAACTACAAGAAATAACAACTTTTACATAAACAAGGTCTAAAATCATGTTTGAGTCACCATGGAAACAATGTTTTAACATAACTGTTCAAACTAGATCATTAGGAAAATACTGTGCCCAATTTTCAGCAAGTTGTAGCAATTGAACTCCAGAAACAACCACTTTTCCATAAAAACGGTCTAAATCATGTTTGGTTGCACTCTGGATACAATGTTTAAAAACATAACTGTTCAAACTAGATGATAGGGACACTATGGACAATTTTCAGCAAGTTGCAGCAATTGAACTACAGAAATAACCACTTTTACATTAACAAGGTCTACATCATGTTTGGTTTGACTCTGGAAATACATTTTTTACAGAACTGTTCAAACTAGCTGATAGGGACACTATGGACAATTTTCAGCAAGTTGCAGCAATTGAACTCCAGAAACAACCACTTTTCCATAAAAGAGGTCTAAATTATGTTTGGTTGCACTCTGGATACCATGTTTAAAAACATAACTGTTCAAACTAGATGATAGGGACACTATGGACAATTTTAACCACTTTTCCATAAACAAGGTCTACATCATGTTTGGTTCGACTCTGGAAATAATTTTTTTACAGAACTGTTCAAACTAGATGATAGGATCACTATGGACAATTTTCAGCAAGTTGCAGCAATTGAACTCCAGAAACAACCACTTTTCCATAAAAACGGTCTAAATCATGTTTGGTTGCACTCTGGATACAATGTTTAAAAACATAACTGTTCAAACTAGATTATAGGAACACTGTGGACAATTTTCAGCAAGTTGAAGCATTGAACTCCAGAAACAACCACTTTTCCATAAAAAAAGGTCTAAATCATGTTTGGTTGCACTCTGGAAACAATGTTTTAAACATAAATGTTCAAACTAGCTGATAGGGACACTATGGACAATTTTCAGCAAGTTGCAGCAATTGAACTCCAGAAACAACCACTTTTCCATAAAAAAAGGTCTAAATCATGTTTGGTTGCACTCTGGAAACAATGTTTTAAACATAACTGTTCAAACTAGCTGATAGGGACACTATGGACAATTTTCAGCAAGTTGCAGCAATTGAACTCCAGAAACAACCACTTTTCCATAAAAAAAGGTCTAAATCATGTTTGGTTGCACTCTGGATACCATGTTTAAAAACATAACTGTTCAAACTAGATGATAGGGACACTATGGACAATTTTAACCACTTTTCCATAAACAAGGTCTACATCATGTTTGGTTCGACTCTGGAAATATTTTTTTTACAGAACTGTTCAAACTAGATGATATAGGATCACTATACACAATTTTCAGCAAGTTGCAGCAGTTGTACTACAGAAATAACCACTTTTACATTAACAAGGTCTACATCATGTTTGGATCGACTCTGGAAATACATTTTTTACAGAACTGTTCAAACTAGATGATATAGGATCACTATACACAATTTTCAGCAAGTTGCAGCAGTTGTACTACAGAAATAACCACTTTTCCACAAGGTCTAAATCATGTTTGATGCACTCTGGAGACAATATTTTAAACATAACTGTTCAAACTAGATGATAGGAACACTGTGGACAATTTTCAGCAAGTTGAAGCAATTGAACTCCAGAAACAACCACTTTTCCATAAAAAAGGTCTAAATCATGTTTGGTTGCACTCTGGAAGTACATGTTTGATGCACTCTGGAAACAATGTTTTAAACATAACTGTTCAAACTAGGATGATAGGAACACTGTGGACAATTTTCAGCAAGTTGCAGCAGTTGTTGTACTACAGAAATAACTACTTTTACATAAACAAGGTCTACAATCATGTTTGATGCACTCTGGAAACAATGTTTTAAACATAACTGTTCAAACTAGATGATAGGGACACTATGGACAATTTTCAGCAAGTTAAAGCAATTGAACTCCAGAAACAACCACTTTTACATAAAAAAGGTCTAAATAATCAATACAGGTAGACCTAGTGGCCTGATGGACTGTTACCGAAGACAGGTTCATACGGCATTCCTAACCCATATAGGCTTCAGGTTGAATTTAGGGGTGCAGGCAATGTATTCCTATGGAGAGAGAAGTCAATGCAAACTGTTTGATGTAAACACCTTCTTTGAACTGTTAAGGGTTAATGCCACACGGTCAAGGTTAGGCTTGCACGGATCGGAAGGACCTTAGGAACGTACCTGAGGTCGAATTGTGCTTCTCACCCTAACGGTTCTCTCACTGTCACCCAAGCTACGGTCAAGCGGGATATCTCGTTGAACTCGGCACGGCCTAGGGATTATGGTAATGCCATTGCCTGCTCTCTGTGTCTTTAAGCACCGCACTTTTTCACTCCATCCTTGCTGTGTGTGTGTGTGTGTGAGAGCTTTTCTTTGAGATCTGTTGGGAGAAATGACTGATTTACAGTTCAGGAGTGTTACCTAGTCACACATATGAAGTTTTAAAAAGATGTGACTTTTTTAACCCTTCAAAACAGACAGTGTGACCCAATTAAAAGGCACTTCCGGTTGGCACAGGAAGCTATAAGTAAACACATGTCTTGATTGAGATAGCCACTTACAGAATCCTGAGTTTAAGTCTTTAAGTTAAGAATTGACTGATCTACACAGGTTTGAATACAGTGATTTTCATAATGACAGGTTATGTGTTTCAAAACACTTTTAGGGTGAATTTAATCACTTCCGGTTGCTCCAGTAAGCTTAGAATCAACACAGGTAGACCTCATAGTGGCCTGATGGATTGTCATCGAAGAGAGGTTCATACGGAATTCATAACCCACATAGGCTTCAGGTTGAATTTAGGGGTGCAGGCAATGTATTCCTATGGGGAGAGAAGTCAATGCAAACTGTTTGAAGTAAACACCTTCTTTTAACTGTTAAGGGTTAATGCCACACGGTCAAGGTTAAGCTTGCACGGATCGGGAGGACCTTAGGAACGTACCTGAGGTCGAATTGTGCTTCTCACCCTAACGGTTCTCTCACTGTCACCCAAAAGCAAATGACATTGAGGGCCAGGCTTCATTTTGGGCCTTCTTTTTTTCCAGGTCGCTGCACTCAGAGCGAGCTACGGTCAAGCGGGGCGTCTCGTTGAACTCGGCACAGTCTGGAGACTATGGTGATGCCATTTTTTGTGTTGATTTCAGAATGCCATTTTGGTGATGGTCCCTCTCCGTTTAAACATATTGCAAATGTACAAAAGTCAACTAGCAAGTCAGTGTCCATCAGTCAATTAGATGTCATTCTGACACCAAACTGATATCAATTGACACCAAACCCACTTTTTCCAACTCATTTCGAAGCCAACTATCACATATGTCAGAGCAGGCCCATAATTCACAGCGCCTTCAGTTTAAAACATAATAAAAACGTAAAACTCATAGTTACGTTCTAGCTGCGGGTCCAGTTCGGACATTATGTGTAGGCCTATGTGAGGCGACCCCGAATCCCGAGTTTCGGCCCGATAGGTCCTTCGGTGCCCGAGCAAAACCCTAATTGGTGCTGAAAATCTACTTTTTTCCCCATGCCTTGCAATGGGGTCCTTGAATGAGCTATCGGACAGAAACGTTGGGGTCCGTCTCTATGGGCCGAGCCGGTTTCAATGCACCTAGTCTTGTGTCTCTGAGACTTTTCTAAATGTCGTCATTTTCGTAATGGTCAAAATGAATTGAAGTCATTGCAAATGTACGAGGCTGTTTCTCGGTCCGAGAACCTTCTAGAGCCACCTAACTCACCACGCACTATCGACCTGAGGTCTAGAACAGGTTTATAAAGTTTCGGAACTCTAGGTCTGACGGTTCTTTTTTAACTCGAACAAAGCTAACTATTGCAGGCACTGTCTGTCTCTACGCACCCCAATACGTCCCTCCTTCCAAGTTGTGTGTCTGTGTGATTTAGTTTTCCTTTGAAATTTTATGGGAAAAATGACTGATTTACAGTTCATGGGGGTTGCCTAATCACATATATGAAGTTTTGGAAAGATCTGACTTTTTTAACCCCTCGAAACAGCCCTTGAGACACCAATTATGGCACTTCCGGTTGGCACAGGAAGCTATAAAAAAAAGTCATATCCTGATTGGGGTATGCCTTTACAGACTCCTGAGTTATAAGTCTTTACGTTAAGAACTAAGTTATTTACGGAGGGTTTAGTGAATGTGTGTTAATTCAGAAAATCATAGAAAATCACAGAAATCTCGCAGAGCTCCGCAGCACACTTTAAAAAGATTCGTATGAACACCCTGCAACTGGATCTGTAAATGTAAAAAAAAAAACACCTATCTTTGAACATCACCAATTTGTCATTGTACGATTTCTCTTAAATGACGATAGATAAATGGCTGGTTCTTTTTTTATTGATACCGGAGGCTCCTTGACTTTGACGTGAAGCGGAAACATTTTCTCAATTTTCATTTTGGAACTTTAATCCCAGAGAAATGGCCATATCTCAAAAACCGGTGATGGCCTAGACGCCATCTTGTTCGGGGCCAACTGCCCATTATGCTAAATATTTTCCGTTTTGGAGATAAGGCCACGTCGTGATTCGTGATGTTTTGTACAATTGCAATATGATTGCTTATGCGCTCTTGTGGGATTTTCCGGGACAGCGTAAAAATGACCAAAATTTGATTATTTTTAAAAAAGGAAACCGAATGTCCGAGAAAGTTCGTTTGATGACTTCCCGGTAAGTCCGGCCCTGCCGCTCGGCCCGACGCCGTCCGCGAATTTTGGAATCGTTTTCGGACGTCTAGTAAGGGACCGCAAATTTGCAATATGGACTTTCTCACTAACCATACAGCAAATGTCAAAATGTTCCCTTAAGGTATGAAGAGCAGAGAAGCAGGGGAAGATTTTAGCTTGCGGAACTTTTTTCTTCAAAAATGTTCCAAAAGTGGTCAAAACGACCGTTGTTTGGGAAGGTTGAAAAACACCTGTGTTCCCATAGCGGGCATTAATATCAGAATGACTGGTAAATGCATTTCCAACCATATTTTATTTTTGGGTTACCAGGTGCCTATTTTCAATCACCAGTTGCACAACAATGCATATCCATCAGAATATTTTAAACTGTCCATAAAGCACTCAGGACGGCCCCCACGGATAGAGGGCCGTAGTAGGGTGCTCCCATAGCGGGCATGGACAATAGGAGTACTGGTAAATGCATTTACAACCATATTTTTATTTTTGGGTTACCAGGTGCCTATTTTCAATCACCAGTTGCACAACAATGCACGTGCATTTGCAATATGATTCAATAGTGGAAAAAACGTCACCAAATGGACATGATGAAATCAACACAACGAGAGATGGAAAGGAGCAACTATCACTGCCCGGCCATCCTGTGTTCATCAGGTAAGTAAATTTTGCATTTCTGCAGGATTTTTGAGCATGTCAAATTTCTTATGGCATTTGGCCCCCAAAAAAGTGACTTTTGACTTTGACTTTTGACTTCCTATGAAATCATATTGCAAATGGACAAATCATATTCCTTATGCACAAGTTTAAAAAAAAAATATGATAATAAAATTTTACAAAAGCATATTCATACAGTTCTTATACATGTGTAATTGACATAAAAATCGAAAGAATTTTGAAAAACGGTCCAGAAAGCACTTTTTTAGGGTGTGTGAAGGTTTTTATAAAATGTTGCTATTTTTGACTTTTGACTTTTGACTTCCTATCAAATCATATTGCAAATGGACAAAACATATGCCGTATGCTCAAGTAATAAAAAAAATATATATATGATAATGAAATTGGACAAAAGTATATTCATACAGTTCTTACACATGTGTATTTGCCCCAAAAAATTGAAAGAATTTCGAAAAACGGTCCAGAAAGCACTTTTTAAAGGGGTGATAAGTTTTTGACAAAAAAAACATTTTTTCAAAATTTTGCTTTTGGATGTTGACTTGGGGTACGTTTCCAATACGAAATCCAAGGTGGAGCGCACTCGCCACCGTTCGGATTTTTGAAGTGTTACACCTGGCATTTGCCATATGGCATTTGCAATCAACTTTACACGAATCAACGCCGAATTGGGTGGTATTGGACACCGTGTATATGGTTTGTCCAATGCCAATGACTTCCCATTCATTTTTGTCCATTTCAGGGGGGTATTCCCCTTACATCTAGTTTAAACAGAACAAGTTTTTTTTTTACATCTAGAGTGCATCAAACATGATTTTAGACCTTGTTCATGGAAAAGTGGTTATTTCTGTATTTCAATGTTGCAACTTTCTGAAAATTGCCCACGGTGTTCCCATCATCTAGTTGAAACATATTTTTTTTTAACATCCTGAGTGCATCAAACATGATTTAGACCTTGTTTATGGAAAAGTGGTTATTTCTGAATTTCAATGTTGCAACTTGCTGAAAATTGTCCACAGTGTTCCTATCATCTAGTTTAAACAGAACAAGTTTTTATTACATCCTGAGTATATCAAACATGAGTTAGACCTTGATTATGGAAAAGTGGTTATTTCTGTATTTCAATGTTGCAACTTGCTGTAAATTGTCCACAGTGTTCCTATCATCTCAAATAAACAGAAAAAAATGTTTTACATCCTGAGTGCATCAAATATGATTTAGACCTTGTTTTTGGAATAGAGGTTATTTCTGAATTTCAATGTTTTAACTTGCTGAAAATTGTCCAGTGTTCCTATCATCTAGTTTAAACAGATTTTTTTTTTTTTTTACATCCTGAGTGCATCAAACATGATTTACACCTTGTTTGGAAAAGTGGTTATTTATGTATTTCAACGTTGCAACTTGCTGAAAGTTGTCCACAGTGTTCCTATCATCTAGTTTAAACAGAACAAGTTGTTTTACATCCTGAGTGTATATTAGACATTATTTAGACCTTGTTTATGGAAAAGTGGTTATTTCTGAATTTCAATGTTGCAACTTGTTGAAAATTGTCCACAGTGTTCCTATCATCTAGTTTAAACAGAACAAGTTTTATTTACATCCAGAGTGCATCAAACACGATTTAGACCTTTTTTCCAGAAAAGTGACAATGTGATATTCTGGATTTTTTTTTCTCATTTTGTCTGTCATAGTTGAAGTGTACTACCTATGATGAAAATTATACAGGCCTCTCATCTTTTTAAGTGGGAGAACTTGCACAATTGGTGGCTGACTAAATACTTTTTTGCCCCACTGTATTTCTCAGGACCAGATGCTAGCTTAGGATAGAAAACACTCTAAAGTTTCCAAAAACTGTAAAAATATTGTCTGTGGGTATAACAGAACTGATATTGCAGGCGAAAGCCTAAGAAAAATCCAATCAGGAAGTTACTCATGTTTTGAAACCATTGTGTTCCTAAGCACCCCTATTGGCCATTGAAATGGATATCAACCAGATTCCTTTTTCTACATATTCCTTAAGGTGTCTACAGCATTTTGACATAGTTTCACACCTTTATGTTGAAGAATGAGCGTAAACGACTACATTGCGTAAGTGGCCAGCTGAGGGCTCTCTGTGTAAAACACAGAGGTAGTCATTTTTCCTCTCACTCCTACTGAAAAGCCAATTGTCCCAGTTGATATATTATCGAATAGATATTTGAAAAACACCTTGAGGATTGATTATAAAAAACGTTTGCCATGTTTCTGTCTATAATTTTTTTCGCCGTTGTTGTGACCGCTATTTTCGGTGGATTTCTCAACATATAAAAATTATCTTTATGGAACAAAAGGAACATTTGCTGTCTAACTGGGACTCTCGTGAGTGAAAACATCCGGAGATCATCAAAGGTTAATTTGATTACTTTTCTGATTTTTGTGACCAAGATTCCTGATGCTAAGTGTACATAATGCTAGGCTATCGAACTTACACAAAAGCTTGGATTGCTTTCGCTGTAAAGCATCATTTAAAAATCTGAGACGACAGGTGGATTAACAAAAGGCTAAGCTGTGTTTTGCAATATTGCACTTGTGATTTCATGAATATAAATATGTTTTAGTAATATTATTTGACTGTTGCGCTATGCTATTCAGCGGTTGCTGACGAAAATGATCCCGCGACAGGGATGGGTAGCATCAAGAAGTTAATGATGAGCTTTGAGGGAACTATGGTGTTGAACGCATTCTCACATAGGTGTTCCTTTTGTCCAGGTGTGAAAGGGCAGTGATGGTTGTGTGGAATGGAAATTGGAGTGGGTCTAGTGTTTCTGGGATAATGGTGTTGATGTGAGCCATGACCAGCCTTTCAAAGCACACTTCATGGCTAAAGACGTGAGTGCTATGGGTCAGTAGTCATTTAGGCAGGTTAGTAACATGATTGCATAGCCAGATAAGACTTAATTTCTCCTCTCAGAGGAATAATGTAATGTTGGATGGTCATGGAATTGTGGAATATAAACCTAGGACACCAGATGACTGTAGTTTTCTCAGTCATTTGTTCTTTATGAGTAGGTTCTACAGGGTAAGAATAACCTAAGAATAACCAAATTCTGACTCATTAGACAGATAAGCTAAGCCTAAGACACATCCGAAATGTCACCCTATTGCCCTAGATTGCACCACTTAGGGTGCCATTTCGAACACATTCCTAGTCATAGCCAATCATTTGTCAAAACAATCAGCTTAGAATTTCCTGTCTTGTACTGTCTAACAGTTTAGGGGAGGAGTGAGCTCCTGCAGGAGTCAAATTCCTGTGACAAAAAGGGGACGGGTAAGATAAAATGTAACAGGGCACACAAAAAGTTTAGAGGCATCTGTGGTTTTGCACTGAATGTCCAACAAGGAAGTAAAAAGTAGACTATTGTAAAGATTATCCAAGTTTCCAGACATCTTAATAACATCAGACAGTTATGGCAGGTAAATGAAACAACATTGTTTTGCATGGTTAGTCAAAACAAGACAATCTTGGCTACATGTTGTGGCATTTGTGGTTATGAAAAAATATGCAATATTTTCCTGTATTTTTCTAATTTGAATACGAAATTTAAAACAAACCTAACTTTTAATAGTCTTCTCTTACGTTTAAAGTCAACATTCTGATTCTTAGACAGGACATTTGCATGGGAACATCAATCTATTCTTGCAAAAATCCTTGCTTTTCTGTTGTTTGATTTTACATTTACATTTAAGTCATTTAGCAGACGCTCTTATCCAGAGCGACTTACAAATTGGTGCATTCACCTTATGACATCCAGTGGAACAGTAGTGCATCTAAATCTTTTAAGGGGGGTTTGAGGGATTACTTCATCCTATCCTAGGTATTCCTTAAAGAGGTGGGGTTTCAGGTGTCTCCGGAAGGTGGTGATTGACTCCGCTGTCCTGGCGTCGTGAGGGAGTTTGTTCCACCATTGGGGGCCAGAGCAGCGAACAGTTTTGACTGGGCTGAGCGGGAACTGTACTTCCTCAGTGGTAGGGAGGCGAGCAGGCCAGAGGTGGATGAACGCAGTGCCCTTGTTTGGGTGTAGGGCCTGATCAGAGCCTGGAGGTACTGAGGTGCCGTTCCCCTCACAGCTCCGTAGGCAAGCACCATGGTCTTGTAGCGGATGCGAGCTTCAACTGGAAGCCAGTGGAGAGAGCGGAGGAGCGGGGTGACGTGAGAGAACTTGGGAAGGTTGAACACCAGACGGGCTGCGGCGTTCTGGATGAGTTGTAGAGGTTTAATGGCACAGGCAGGGAGCCCAGCCAACAGCGAGTTGCAGTAATCCAGACGGGAGATGACAAGTGCCTGGATTAGGACCTGCGCCGCTTCCTGTGTGAGGCAGGGTCGTACTCTGCGGATGTTGTAGAGCATGAACCTACAGGAACGGGCCACCGCCTTGATGTTAGTTGAGAACGACAGGGTGTTGTCCAGGATCACGCCAAGGTTCTTAGCGCTCTGGGAGGAGGACACAATGGAGTTGTCAACCGTGATGGCGAGATCATGGAACGGGCAGTCCTTCCCCGGGAGGAAGAGCAGCTCCGTCTTCCCGAGGTTCAGCTTGAGGTGGTGATCCGTCATCCACACTGATATGTCTGCCAGACATGCAGAGATGCGATTCGCCACCTGGTCATCAGAAGGGGGAAAGGAGAAGATTAATTGTGTGTCGTCTGCATAGCAATGATAGGAGAGACCATGTGAGGTTATGACAGAGCCAAGTGACTTGGTGTATAGCGAGAATAGGAGAGGGCCTAGAACAGAGCCCTGGGGGACACCAGTGGTGAGAGCACGTGGTGTGGAGACGGATTCTCGCCACGCCACCTGGTAGGAGCGACCTGTCAGGTAGGACGCAACCAAGCGTGGGCCGCGCCGGAGATGCCCAACTCGGAGAGGGTGGAGAGGAGGATCTGATGGTTCACAGTATCGAAGGCAGCCGATAGGTCTAGAAGGATGAGAGCAGAGGAGAGAGAGTTAGCTTTAGCAGTGCGGAGCGCCTCCGTGATACAGAGAAGAGCAGTCTCAGTTGAATGACTAGTCTTGAAACCTGACTGATTTGGATCAAGAAGGTCATTCTGAGAGAGATAGCGGGAGAGCTGGCCAAGGACGGCACGTTCAAGAGTTTTGGAGAGAAAAGAAAGAAGGGATACTGGTCTGTAGTTGTTGACATCGGAGGGATCGAGTGTAGGTTTTTTCAGAAGGGGTGCAACTCTCGCTCTCTTGAAGACGGAAGGGACGTAGCCAGCGGTCAGGGATGAGTTGATGAGCGAGGTGAGGTAAGGGAGAAGGTCTCCGGAAATGGTCTGGATAAGAGAGGAGGGGATAGGGTCAAGCGGGCAGGTTGTTGGGCGGCCGGCCGTCACAAGACGCGAGATTTCATCTGGAGAGAGAGGGGAGAAAGAGGTCAGAGCACAGGGTAGGGCAGTGTGAGCAGAACCAGCGGTGTCGTTTGACTTAGCAAACGAGGATCGGATGTTGTCGACCTTCTTTTCAAAATGGTTGACGAAGTCATCTGCAGAGAGGGAGGAGGGGGAGGGGGAGGAGGATTCAGGAGGGAGGAGAAGGTTGCAAAGAGCTTCCTAGGGTTAGAGGCAGATGCTTGGAATTTAGAGTGGAAGAAAGTGGCTTTAGCAGCAGAGACAGAAGAGGAAAATGTAGAGAGGAGGGAGTGAAAGGATGCCAGGTCCGCAGGGAGGCGAGTTTTCCTCCATTTCCGCTCGGCTGCCCGGAGCCTTGTTCTGTGAGCTCGCAATGAGTCGTCGAGCCACGGAGCGGGAGGGAGGACCGAGCCGGCCTGGAGGATAGGGGACATAGAGAGTCAAAGGATGCAGAAAGGGAGGAGAGGAGGGTTGAGGAGGCAGAATCAGGAGATGGGTTGGAGAAGGTTTGAGCAGAGGGAAGAGATGATAGGATGGAAGAGGAGAGAGTAGCGGGGGAGAGAGAGCGAAGGTTGGGACGGCGCGATACCATCCGAGTAGGGGCAGTGTGGGAAGTGTTGGATGAGAGCGAGAGGGAAAAGGATACAAGGTAGTGGTCGGAGACTTGGAGGGGAGTTGCAATGAGGTTAGTGGAAGAACAGCATCTAGTAAAGATGAGGTCGAGAGTATTTCCTGCCTTGTGAGTAGGGGGGGGGAAGGTGAGAGGGTGAGGTCAAAAGAGGAGAGGAGTGGAAAGAAAGAGGCAGAGAGGAATGAGTCAAAGGTAGACGTGGGGAGGTTAAAGTCGCCCAGAACTGTGAGAGGTGAGCCGTCCTCAGGAAAGGAGCTTATCAAGGCATCAAGCTCATTGATGAACTCTCCGAGGGAACCTGGAGGGCGATAAATGATAAGGATGTTAAGCTTGAAAGGGCTGGTAACTGTGACAGCATGGAATTCAAAGGAGGCGATAGACAGATGGGTAAGGGGAGAAAGAGAGAATGACCACTTGGGAGAGATGAGGATCCCGGTGCCACCACCCCGCTGACCAGAAGCTCGGGTGTGCGAGAACACGTGGGCAGACGCAGAGAGAGCAGTAGGAGTAGCAGTGTTGTCTGTGGTGATCCATGTTTCCGTCAGTGCCAAGAAGTCGAGGGACTGGAGGGAGGCATAGGCTGAGATGAACTCTGCCTTGTTGGCCGCAGATCGGCAGTTCCAGAGGCTACCGGAGACCTGGAACTCCACGTGGGTCGTGCGCGCTGGGACCACCAGTTAGGGTGGCCGCGGCCACGCGGTGTGGAGCGTTTGTATGGTCTGTGCAGAGAGGAGAGAACAGGGATAGACAGACACATAGTTGACAGGCTACACAAGAGGCTACGCTAATGCAAAGGAGATTGGAATGACAAGTGGACTACACGTCTCGAGTGTTCAGAAAGTTAAGCTTACGTAGCAAGAATCTTATTGACTAAAATGATTAAAATGATACAGTACTGCTGAAGTAGGCTAGCTGGCAGAGGCTGCGTTGTTGACTATGTAGGCTAGCTGGCAGTGTCTGCGTTGTTGACACTACACTAATCAAGTCGTTCCGTTGAGTGTAATAGTTTCTACTGTGCTACTGTGCTGCTATTCGGGGCTAGCTGGCTAGCTAGCAGTGTTGATTACGTTACGTTGCGTTAAAAGAACGACAATAGCTGGCTAGCTAACCTAGGAATTCGCTCAAGACTACACAATTATCTTTGATACAAAGACGGCTATGTAGCTAGCTATGTAGCTAGCTACGATCAAACAAATCAAGTCGTTGTACTGTAATGAAATGAAATGAAAAATGTGATACTACCTGTGAAGCGAAATGCGACCGGGTTGTCGGTCAATTGAGATATACTGCAATAGGATCGACAGTCTATGGAGAGACATCTTATCTCAAAAGCTCTTTTCAGATGAAGAGACGGGGGGCAGATATTTCTGTGAGTGCTATGCCCGGCACAGAGGTTCTCCTTGTCGCAATGAGGAATCCTCACTAAAAACAGAAGTACCTGAAGTCTGAACCCAAAGCATTGGGGGTACATCATCCTGAGCAAATGCATTAACGATCTATCTGAATTTCTGTCAGTGTCCATTTTGAAAGTGCTGAACGAATCGTTCTACCTCATTTGCAAGCCGTTTGCTTGCACTTGCTTATACTTAGAGCTAAGTGTTAATGATAAAATAACAAATATGAGGAATTTACTGAACATACATGTAATCATTTTTGTGTGGTTCACAAGTCAAAACTCATGTCGGCATTCATTATCATTATTGAACCAGAATGCAGTTGTTATCGAGTTACAAAAATGCACAAGGAGTCATTAGAAATCACATGTATTTAAGCAAGTCAGCCATATCAACTATGGTTTTTAAAAGGCAGTAAATGAGGCTGAATTAACTGTTTTGTTGCCAGATGAGGCTGCCCTGACAGCCAGGTGTAGCAGTGGTAAGGATGCCCTCCATGGTGCTGAAAGGAATGCTCCACTGTCCGGACAGCTTTACAAGTATGTAGGCCCGAACAGTTTGTGGGCACCATTTGTCACCGTTATAGTGCAATTAATGTATTGTTTAGTGTTGTGTTGTGTAGTGGCTTTGCTGGCATGCATCTAAAAAAAAGGGGTTGAGTTTGCCCCATCATGATTTACATGCTAAAATGGCCACTGCATGATGTAAACAACACTACCACTACCTATTCTCTCTGCTTCCTCATAGCAAGCGGTATCAGTGCATCAAGTTTGGCACCAAGAAGGCTCTTGAACAGCTTCTATCCTCAAGCAATAAGACTGATAAATAGCTAACAAAATACCTACACGGACTACCTTGCATCCTTATTGGCTGTTTATTGTTAATTTCTATGCACACTCACAGGGCCCTACATACTCACACACACACACTCTCGACATCATCTTCTCACTCACACATAATATGCACATACTGTACATTTATACTGACTCTACACACACGTACACCAACTCATATACAAGCTGCTGCTACTCTGTTATCTTATTTCCTGTTGCTTAGTCACCTTACCTCCAAAACTTCAGTATCTTCACACATAGTAAATATGGTATTGGAACTGACCATGTACAGTAGATGCCTTGCTCTGAAGAGGCACTCAGTTAATCACAGTGAATCCCCTGAGAGGAAGAAGGACCAGATTCTTAGGGTGAGACACATGGGCTACTAACAGCTTACTACACAACATACACTTGGTAATACTTTCTTAGCTATAGTATACATGCGTATCTCCCTGGCATTTACATTATTTATGCAGCAGCATACAAAATATATTTTTGGACTCACCGTTGTTGTGCTGTGCTCACTTTAACAGGAAGGTGGCACTGCGGTCCTTGTTGTGGACAAACTTTGTCATCAAACTTTGTCATCAAATTCTGGCATTCTTTGGATGAAGTAAGGCTGGATTGACAGCATGGCCAATGTATTCAACCATTTTCTGGCCTATGGTCTTGCATGTGAATGTTTATCCTTTAAGCTTGGAAATTAGACCCTTTCAGACAGATGTTTTAAATCCTTAAACCCAGACTAGGACCACACACCCTCTCCTCTACAGGCAAAAAAGCAAAATAGTGATTGCTTTGCGACGCAGTTAGCCACTGATTCCTTCCAAACCACTCATTGTTGAATTTGCGATTTCCGACATGTTGTGTAACATTTATGTCCAATGCCGGATGAGCAACAATACATTTTATCTGTCATTTCTCTTCACATGACAAGGATTGAAAAGGATTTGCCAGTAGATTGTCTATATGATTCATCATGATGACTGCTTGCCTAGCTAGCTAACTTGTTAGCTAAGATTTTGAAAGTATGACGTTCACATGATCAGTCCAATTTAAGCTATGGTAGATATAACATGATTTGACGTCATTTTATCTGTGAGCCGTCTTGGACGGGCACTTCTACTGTAAATCTATGTCAGCACCCAAGGTGGCTTGAACTGCCTAGCTCTCCCTGTATACACTGCGATGACGTAGTGTCCCCATGAGTGACAGAACACTGAGCCAAACACGGTGCAACTAGAGGAGATTACCAACGTCTACGCTCTGTGCTTTCGCTGGGTGCCCCTCCATAAAGCACTGAGCTAGGCTGAAACACCTATATTTTGGAGCTGCCTTACTCAAGAAAGAGACCATGTTTGTATGCAGCTTTATTAACTCAAGAATTTGGAAATTCAACTAAGTTTTGGCTGTCTTTTTGAGTGGATGAATATAGGTTGTAATCTCCTTGATCAACGATCTCATTGATCAACGTCTTAACCAAATATTACCCAATTATCCATGTTAAAATGACATGGTGTGCAAAGTGTGGAGTGCTTGGACATCATCATTAATCTTCATGAAGGTCACGTACGGAGGGGAAAATTCTATTTAAGGCAGAGGGGGAACCACCCATGAGGCACAAATCAAATGGCCACTAAAACATTTGAATATGTGTGTTAATTGGAACAGCAACAGCAAGGGTATCTTCAATCACCTGGGGTGTGTCCATTAGGGCACACAATGCAATGGAAAATGAAAATTAGCATTTCTCATTAGAAAGGTCCAGGTAGTTCCTTCCTATTTCAGTTCGTTCTCTTCCATTTGGAGCTTAATGAACACGACCCTGCAATCCGCAATAGACGGTTTCCTTGTACAGAGGTATTTATAAGTCAAGCGTTCAGCATTGTGATATTTAAACACAGGAGGGCAAAGAAACACCACTCATGTATACTGTAGTTTATCTCTATGATGCACATCAGACTCGCTCAACATCCATGTGACTGGAGAGCCTAGACACCTGGAACATGAGGCTACAATCTGAGCATTACTCTTTGTGAGCAGATAAGACTACAGTAGCTGCAGTATGCTACCCCTTAGTTTTTACAGGAGCAAAGGGGAGATTTGAAATGCAGAGGGTTCCCAACACAAACCTACCAAATGAATGATGAAGTACACTAAAATACTAAAATAAGGACTTTTGGTGATATTTTTTGGCGTAGTGGAGAGGCTTACTGAAATATAAAAAGTGGTTTTCTGAAAACAGGTAGTATAACTGCCACCCTTTATACACTGCAAATCGGCTGAATTAGCAAAACCAGGGGTGTATTCACTAGGAACCAAAACAAAGATAAAGCTAAATAGAAATGGAAGCAAACGGAATGAAACAGGGAGGGACCTAACTAAATTAGTTCTTTAGAAAGCACATTGTCAGGTGAGACAAAGAGAAAGAGTCATTCAAAGCCATGCTTAATTTTAGAGTTGCGCTTATGACGTGCACTTTGGGGTGGTACCCACCTTTCTCCATCAATGAGAGAAGATCAGCGAAGATGGCGCCATAAACATTGTTGGATTTCATGGCCAATAAAATGTGTAAAATTCACATTAAATTAAATTAAATTTCATTTAATAATGGAGCATCTTCTAAATTCCAAAGTTCCACTTTCAACTATCCATGGGAGTTTAGAAGACACCATTGCCTTCCAAGTCTACAATTAAGGAAGTATTCCAAAGTAAAGGTTGGTTGAAAAATAAACTTAGATGGATTGAACATCCCAAGCCATAACTGTTAAAGGGAGGAAAATCCATTGCATTATAAAGGATGCCTTCTCTTTATCTTCGACACAGTAAAAAAAGAACAGCATTCAAAAGTTACTTGAAAACATTTAGGAAGCAAACTTAGGGTGTCTTTACTGTCATACAACAATTTGTAAAATAGATATAGAATCGTTGATGTACTGACTGTATTTGTATGTAGTGTTAACCTCTTCAGTCGACCCTCTACTTTTTTGAACATTCTGTTGAAAATCGCGCAACATTTCAGCGCCCTGCTACTCATGCCAGGAATATAGTATATGCATTTGCTTAGTCTGTGTGGATAGAAAACACAGACATTTAAAAAACTGGTTAAATCACTGCTGTGGCTTTACCAGAACGGCATTTACATCGAAAAGCACAGGAAAAACTGATCACTGAAAATGGGGAAAATATATCCATGCGCTACTTGAACCCATTGATAAACGTGAACCACAATTAATTGACTGAGGTTGCAGTACCTACAGCTTCCACAGGGTGTCTAGAGTCTTGTCATTTCCCTTCAAGTTTTTTCTTGGTCAAACACATACAGGACACCGTATCTAATCCGGTCTAGGAGCGGATATTTTCGTTGAGTTTCTAGCCGGACATTTTTCCAGACGGACAGCTAATGATCTTTACATCGCCTCCTGATGAATTTTATCGCTTATTAACGTTTACTAATACCTAAAGTTGCATTACAAACGTATTTCGAAGTGTTTTGTGAAAGTTTATCGTCGACTTTTTGAATTTTAAAAAATGACGTTACGTTTTGAAACGATGTTTTTTTCGTTTATCACACAGTCTACATATAACGATATCTAGGCTTTATATGGACCGATTTAATCGAAATAAAGACCCAAATAGTGTTTATGGGACATCTAGGAGTGCCAACAAAGAAGATGGTGAAAGGTAATGAATGTTTTCTATTTTATTGTGCAACGCCGAAATGCTAATTATTTTGTTTACGTCCCCTGTGGGTCTTTTGGGGTGTTGCATGCTATCAGATAATAGCTTCTCATGCTTTCGCCGAAAAGCATTTTAAAAATCTGACTTGTTGCCTGGATTCACAACGAGTGTAGCTTTAATTCGATACCCTGCATGTGTATTTTAATGAACTTTTGAGTTTTAACTAGCATTTAGCGTAGCGCATTTGCATTTCCAGAGCTCTAGTTGGGACGCAAGCGTCCCGAGTAGAAGCAACAGGTTAACAGATGACCTAGTTATCTTCGTGGTCAGCAGGATTTCAATCCGCTAGTACTTGATGCTACTTTCTTATATCTTGATTTGGATGGCCCTGGTGTAAAATAAATTCCTTTCACTAGTTGCCGGTGGAACTTCGATAAGGGTCATTTCCATGTCAAAGCACCAACATGTGAAGTTCATAAAATCATGTCAAATTAGGTGTGAAATGACAGCTAAGAGTCAATATTTCTTTTGAAATGAAGGCATCTATCCATTTTCCAACTATCTTCCATCCTAAATATGTGAAATTAGGCTTTAATTTCTTGTCAAACAGATTTTGTATTTTATAAAATGTTTACAAGAAAAAGTTCAAAGACATTTACAATACATCAAAACACAATCATGTTGAAGTAATGACCCCAGCCAAGTAATATTAACACTTAAATATAGTTTAGGATAATTTATTTTGCATTGGTAAATTTAAGAAACATTGCATTCTTGAAATTCTGTTACCAAAAACCCAACCACTGGGCACAAGACATTTCAATGTGGAGAATTTGGTCATATTTGGTTGATACATTGATCAACGAGATTACAACCTATTTTCACCCACTCAAAAAGAGAGCCAGAAGTTTGTTAAATTCCCAATGTGTTATCACTATGCTTTCAACCATCTAAACCACAACCAAATTCCAATGGAAAATCAATGTTGTATTTTTGGCTTAGTTGTTATCACTGCGCTTTTAACCATTTAAAAACACAAAGTTCAAATAGGAATTAATGTCAGATATTTTGTTTATTTAAACAACAACTTAATGTGTTAGCACTGCTTCATCTAATAGCATAACCAAATTACCTGGATTGCAGTTGGGATTAAATTAAAGTACATGGTGCAAGTGATCAATGCCGTTGAAGATTATTATAGCATTTCTGAAAATTCCCGAAAATCTGCGACCTTTGCATGCTATCTTGAAAATGCATGCTTTCTATGATTACATTTATTGTTACCGTAACCTCAAAATGTGGCCATAATATGTTACTAATTTTAAGGTTGAATAAAAATGTTTACATTAGTTTGTAAGAAAGCATTAACGGTAGGCTATTTTCTGTATTACAAAGGTAATATTGAGATTGGTTGTATTTGATTGACAACTCAACCAAATATCAACATTTAAAGGAGATCTACTGCTTGGATAGTTGCATCCGACCCACTGCCTTAATCCTCTTCTTCAACTTTTATTTTTGGTTGAGGTGGAGAAGTGAATCCAACATATAATTTGTTAACTTGTCAACAAGTTAATAGGCTATTTACTGTACTGCAAAAGTGATATTGAATATTGTTTGCTTGCCAACGCAACCAAACAACATTTGAAGGAGATGTATTTTCTGCTTGGATAGTTCCATCTTTACCACTGAGTGTGGCTTTAATTCCAGTTTGTCTACAAATAATAATAATTAATAATTGATATGTTGGATTCACGTCTCCATTTCAACCAATCATCTAAGTTAATGACTAATGTTAAATCAAATCAAACTTTAAATGCACTTTAAATACAGTTGGATTTGATCTAGTCCTATTCTTTAAGTTAAAACCTTTTGCGACTAGCAATCCCGGATCCGGGAGCGTAATCATAGCCTCAAACGAATTAGCATAACGCAGCGGACATAAATACCCCTAGAAACTTTTCCTATTCATGAAAATCGCAAATGAAATATATTGAAACACAAGCTTAGCCTTTTGTTAATCACAGTGTCATCTCAGATTTTCAAAATATGCGTTACAGCCAACGCTAGACAAGCATTTGTGTAAGTTTATCATGGCATAATGCTATGCTCTGCTGGCAGCAGGCAACATTTTCACGAAAATAAGAAAAGCAATCAAATTAAATCATTTACCTTTGAAGAACTTCAGATGTTTTCACTCAGGAGACTCCCAGTTGTTCCAAATGTTCCTTTTTTCCAAAAATATTATTTTTGTGGGCTAAATAGCTCCCGTTTGTTCATCATGCTTGGCTGAGAAATCGACCGGAAATTGCTATCACTACAACGCCAAACTTTTTTCCAAATTAGCTCCATAATAAATCGACAGAAACACGGCAAACGTTGTTTAGGATCAATCCTCAAGGTGTTTTTAACATATATATATATTCGATAATATATCCATCGAGGCAAGTGGTTTCTCATAAGAAGCGATTGGAAAAATGGCTACCTTAGTATTTTAAGATTTTCTGCGGGAGACACCATGTGACCACTTGCTAAATATGGTCCCTTACGGCTATTCTTCAACAGAAATGCGTAAAAAGACGTCACAATTCTGTAGACACCTTGGGGAATACGTAGAAAACGTAAGCTCATACGTAGCTATATAAGGAGTCATTGGCATGAGGCGGTTTCAAAAAATGTGTCACTTCCTGATTGGATTTTTATCTGGGTTTCGCCTGAAACATCAGTTCTGTTGCACTCACAGACAATATCTTTGCAGTTTTGGAAAGGTCAGTGTTTTCTATCCAAAGCTGTCAATTATATGCATAGTCGAGCATCTTTTCGTGACAAAATATCTTGTTTAAAACGTGAACGTTTTTCATCCAAAAATTTAAATATCGCCCCCTAGTCGTTAACTCATATTTTTGATTGAGATGGAGACGTGAATCCAACATATTTATTTTTAACTTGTAAATTCAATTTTGAAATCAACCATAGCTCTAACGCTAGCCCTATATGTACTGTCTAATTTTTGTTTAATCATGGGCTGAATTGAAACAATAGCTGTTGTTGGCTTCCCAAATGCTATATAGACCTAAATATCATCATTGATGATATTAAACATACCCTTTGGAATTGTTAAACCTACCCCTTGGAGTTTTTGATTTTTGAATTTTGTCTTTAATTGCAACAGTGAAACTATTAAGTGGATATTTCTCAACAATCATTCTCACGATAGCACATTGGTAATAGACAATGACAAATATCAAAGCTAAGCAGCGCTGGGCTTGGTTAAAACTCTCAATGGGAGCCCAAAAGGGTAGCTGTAGACAGATTAACTTTCTAGTCTAAAGATTTTTCTTATAGTGCATATTAAGTTTAAGATCTTACGTTGTTTCAGAGGAACAAATTCAACATATTTTATACAAGGTTTGTCAATGTTGAAAATCGGTTACCGTGATGTTGAAATTTCACAAAAACAACAGTTTAATGATTACTTTTTTCAAATCCAATGTATTTTTCACATAGATTCCACATCACAATGTGTTGAGAAATTACGTTGCAACAACGTTGATTTAACCAGTTGGTGCCCAGCGGGACCACTCAATGGAGAGAATTGTTGGCCTACACTGTCACTGAATAAAGCCTCAGTCTCACCCCCATAGTTTATTTTCACCAGAAACGATATGTTTTCTCCATATATAAAAACTGGGAGGAGACTCATTAGTGCCTGGAATTTATTTTATTTTAATCACTTTGAAAACATTCACTATTTAAGACAAAAAAGGAATTCACCTGCAGTTTGCATCCATTTCAAAATGTTACATAAATAAAATGAATATTTATAAATATCTATTTTATAAACATATAAATAGTTTTTAAAACATAAATACATTTATGCAGGAATGAAAGTACATGAATTTACAGCAGCAGCAACAATATACAGCTTTTCGGTTTCTAGGTTTTACACCAATGTTATACATATGGGTTGGTTTTATCATTGTTGTCTCAGTCCTCGAAAATGCTGGTCATGGTGGCTTTTTATACCGAAAATCCATCACTTTTTAGGTATTTACCTCAGGCGAGGACCAACTGAATCCATGTTGTCGAACCCATCGTCTGAATGCTGTGCAGAGAAGGGAGAAGGAAAAAACATTGTTAGATGTCTTTGTCAAATGAAAACTCTGGACGGATGGTTCTGTTAAAAGAAAACTGGATGTAGATATGGACATGTTACCACAAAATAAAGGGGATCCGTGTCACCCTCACTAAAATAAGCTTTCTAACCGAAGTCTCACTGCACCACTCTGGTCTACTCACTCCAAACAAGCACATGAAGTCCGCCCTTTGCCTCTTACACAATACTGAATTGACCGCCTAATACTCCTCTCCTCCTGTCCTCCTCACCCACTTCTCACTTTGAAGTTGGGAAAGGGAGGAAGAGAGGTGTCTGCCCAAGAAACACACACACTTAGTCACATATGAACAGTATATGAGTCAGGACAAAGGAAGGTGCCACAACAGCCCCTCCCCCATCAGGATTTCACTGTTAGCAAAAAGGGTTTCCTTGAACATAGGCATTTAGGGTGCCATGTGTGTGTGTGTGTCCATCCATCTACAAAGAGAGGAACCTGCTTTCACTCTATTTCTCTTTCTCTCCCTCACACACATAGAGACTGGCCAGTGACTTCATCACGTACACACAATGCATTATACTTTATCAATGGCCCATGGCCTAACACTGACATCTACATGTCCTCATTGTCTTCACATCCGTCCCATTGACTTCAGCCAACACCTATAATTACTTATGGTGATGTACTGCAATGAGTATGGCCAATTCATTTGGATTACTTCCCACGAACTTCAAACATTTCAAGAAGGGCTTCCTGATCTCATTCTATGGGGTTTTGTCCTGAGAACGCAGTCAGCATAATGTTATAATAGAGCATCAATGGGACACGCTGTTCTTCCCTAAACTGCTCTCACACTGTCCCACATAAATGCATAAGCAGAGCGCACGACTGCTTGGGAATTGATTCATGACTTCAATCAAGAAGCAGATGCATTTGTAAATTAATTTATATCCTTCTTTTAAATGCAGTCTCAATAAGATTTGCTTGTAGTAGTCTGTAGGCCTAAACCAAAAGGATTAGGCTATAGGATTTCCACTTCACTGAAGGCTGAGGTAACCCTAACATTGTTTCAATCACTGTTGGTCAGTTGCAACATGTTTCATAGTGACCCCACTGACCTCTCAGATCAGATTGACCTTTGGCCACTAACAGGCTCACAAGCGGCCACCTCATCACATGGACATTTGTGACTCGTTTCAGGAAACTAGGCGTATGTCGCACGTCACTACTTCACAGCAGAGGCATTTGAACGTAAACATGTATTTTTTGATCAGATTTTTTATTTTTCAGAAATACCTTCTGGAACATGTGAACTTTCATGTGCCTTAATAACAAATGTGTATTCCGTCCATAAATAAGAATAAAATTGTTAAATTACGAGCCCAGTTGGTTTAGCCAAGGAAAAAGACAGTATATTTCCTGCTAGCCACGATTGGCTGAGATAATGGATGGGCTGGATATGTAGGGAGATGAGTTTGGATTGGTCTGCCATTTAGCATGCTTCTGTCTATAACGTGAGCTGTTCAGTATGTGTTGACAGTCCTCTCTACAGCGCCGTTTTTGAAAGATATAATGTTATCCATCGAGAACTAGAAAAGTTAATACTTTTCTCAACAACATTGATGGCCTGAATGTAGTAGGCGCTCTCGACAGATCAATTGGAAAAAGTGATGGTTTACTTTGTGCACACGCCATGGTCAGTGTGAACCAGAGTCACTTGACAAAATTCTGGCCCCAAAAAGATGTAACTACAAAGTTAAATGGTTCCAGTCTGCTGTGAAGCATTCGTCCATGTATACCGGTAAGAGTCTAGCTACATGTTTAGATATACATTTTGGCAGAAAGTCATTTTTTTTGCAAGTTAAAGTGTACTGTAGTTAACTAGCAAACATTAGCTTGTGACTTGCTAGCTAGCGTTACGTGTATGATCTTTGTCGTAATATTACTTGAATCAGAATTCCATTTGCATTGCTTGTTATAGCCTAATGTTAGCTAGCTTACATTGAACCTAGTTTGTTAGCTTTAGCTACCTGCAGATTCATACTACAGCTATGACAATGTTTGTATTGGTAGTAGTACGAGTTGGGATGATGCCGGTTGATTGTTTAGCTAGCTAGCTACATGTCTAAACAAAAGACTCCACTTCGGCCAGATTATTACATGACCCATCAATTTAGCCAGCTGTGTCTGGGGGTGATTATGGCCATCTATTGTATTTCATGAACATGTATAACATGTCCAGACAACAGTGACCCATCCACATAGCTAGATGTGGCCTGGGGGTAGTTATAGCATTTCCTTCACATGACCAATCAATTTAGACTAGTATGATGGTTAACTGTCATCTAATAATGATACAATATTTATAAAATATTTTTATCTGGACACTTTCTGTTTTTGATATTGCTACTATGCAAGTAACCACTTCACTGTACTGTTTACACCTTCTGTATCCTGTGCATGTGACAAATCAACCTTATTTTATTTGACATAGTATGTGTTTACCACATGGCCTCAAGTGTGAATCCTTAAAGTGATGGGTGGGGCTAAGGCTTTAGAGAGTGTGAATGATGCTGAATGGGTGTAGACATAGAAGAGCTCTCCAGTAGGGGTACCAAAAGATTCATGGGCCATTTGATCAAAAGTGGGGTTAAAAATGTATAAACTTTCAAAGTAGAATTACTTTCCCATTTTTCCTCAACTGAAGTGTATGATATACAATTTTCTAGCTCTGAGTAGCTATTTTTATCCAATGTAAAAAACACTTTCAAATGTTGCTACATAAAACCAAATCAAGGCAGACGGTCACATTTAGACTAGTGCAAACTGTTCTACACTACTCTTTTAGTCTATAGTCTATGGGTGTCTCATCTGAAATATGCACTGAGTTACTCATCTGAGTTAGCCTACATTGGGGATTTTGTAGCAAATGCCTATGGAACTGTTCTTAAATTAGGTTGTTGATAGACGTTCTTCCTGATTTAATCCCAGGATGTGCAATTACGCATAGAGAAAAGGATATGCCGCGGGAGGTTAGGTTTACTTACCGATACGTCTCGATGCGCCATCTCTAACAGCCCATGCCGCTAATAGTGCCTATCCTGTCCATTTTGTGTCCGAAGCAGCCACTCCGGGCCGCGGCCCCTTTCTTGGTGTTAGGTTTGTGTCTCCGTGCACTGGGCTGGTCGTTCAGCAAGCGCGCCCACATGCCCTTGGCGCGAGTTTCCATGCGCAGGTCTCGCAGCAATCGTACCCTGGAGCGCAAGTTTTCCATCCTCCGCTCTCTCTCTTCAGATGCCAGGAACTCCGACAGCTCCTCCCCCAACAAACTTCTAAGAGACTGGGACACAGAAACAAGACACCCGCTTTAGATACAACATTCTTAATTGAAACGACTTGGGTAAGCACCTGTCAGCAGATAGCTCATCTGGGAATTTTTCTGATAAACGGCAATACATCTGTGCATTCGGGAAATCAATTGCCTACTTTGGCAAGCAGTAAACTCACTCTCTTGACGTTTTCACAACAGTTTCGTTTTCAACTGGTCCTATGAAAGTAATTATGTTTATTCCATATCAAACTTTACGCAATTATGCTACATCTAGTATAATGTTAGTGCTGCCGCGTCTGGAGACACCAAAAGACAGGTCAGAACTCGTTGTGTGGCACAGGAGGTTGGTTGCACCTTAATTGGGGTGGACAGGCTCGTGATAATGGCTGAAGCGGAATTAGTGGAATGTTATCAAATGCATCAAATGTGTTTGAGGCCATTCCATTTGCTCCGATCCAGCCATTACTATCAGCCATCCTCCTCTCAGCAGCCTTCACTGTTAAATGTGTAGCTACTAGCTACTGAATAGAAATCCTATTAAATGCTGCAATTAATTGGCCCATCCTTCAAAACCAAATCCTCAAATTGGGTGTTATCATAGGCTACATTTGCACTTTAACGCATGTGAAACGGTGTGTACATTGGTTGAATAAGGCGATGAACACTGGTCAGAAATAAGTCTCCTTCTCCTGGGATTTCATGAATGCAGCGGAAAGACAGGTGCGGGTGCTGTGGGATATTAATTACTCACTGCTACATAGTGTTAGGACTATTCCTGCAAAGAATATTCAGTTCCTCGTGCTCGCATGACCAAACGTTTGAGAAAATACGTTCTGGTTTAAAATACGCAGCACAATGAAATGTATCGCCTTATACATCGATATTACTTTTAAGAACCGCAAAAGCTCATTTGGTTAGATGTAAAGGCCCCCGTCTCCTCATATCCGATGTCCAGGCGAGTGCTTCTCAAGGCGCGCTTGGGTACCAGCATGAATATCAAAATGATGCTTGGAAGAAAGTAGTCTTTAGATTTGTGTAAAACAGAGTAGCATATCACTCCATATATCTCCCTGATAAACAAGCCTTTCCTTCTAGTAATAGCCTATGCATACGTTGAGAAGCATACAATAAAAGGTAAAATAAAATAAATACAAAACCCATAAACATGAGCAGTGTAATTGAAATGCAATAGTCGTTAGACTTAATACTAATACATTTAACAATATTATGAATATTAAAGCCCCCGTGTTAAAAAAGGAACAGTAGTCTATAGTTTATGATGAAGTAAAGCCATTATAGCCTGCATGCCAAGATATACATTGCCAGTACAGTACACCTGCATTCATTGTTCATGTTCACGCATTCCGCTTACAAATTGCAGCGTGCACATCAATGAAGTGACCTCACCTTCTGTTGCGCTGGTGTCAGAGGCTTCGCCCCTGTCCTCACTGAAAGCAGAATTATCATAAGTCCACAAGCCACCAAATGCGAGATGTTCATTCTGACAAGTTTTGTAAAGTATTACTCTGTGCAGGCTAAATGATATCGGTTGGTAACCAGTTGGTACTCTATGTCTCTCTGTCTGTCCTTACTCCAAGCTTCCCAAGTGCTACTCTAACTGTGAATTAGTACTCCCGACTTTATAGCCAGCCACTGGTGATGTCATGACCACCTGCATATTGGTCTTCCCTCCCTCCTATAACTTGCCAATTTAGTTGTTTTACCCGTACCTGCGGCTTGAGGAGCACGTCATGCTACATGATTAATTAAACGATACACATACTGGTCATTGTGGCTTAAATGAATGAGAATAATATAGATTACATTATTGTTATACCATGTGCCATTAAGATTGGTTTGAATCCAAAACAGTACTCAACTGATTGAAAATGAGAAATTATGTGTATTTCATAACTGTTGAAGTGTGACATTGGCAGACACATGAGACTATATAAAAATGCCAACCGCCCACCGCGATGAAATGAGGTTGGACAATGAGTTCCAAAGAAATCAAGACCTAACTTGTTAGATGCAACAGAGTTTGTGTGGAATGATTACCCACTCAGCATTACCATATTGTGGGGGAAAGTGTATCAAACACCATTCCAAAAGATGTGCTGTCATGGCAGGCCTTAATTATATAATTGTAAAACGAAAATATTTGTATTTGTTTTTATTTATAATAATTTATTTGTCTTCCAGCTGTATAGAGTTGAACGCATACCCTATTCAGCCTATGCACCAACATACCCGCTAATTCCTGGGGAAAACATTAATAAGGTGTAACTGTAAAATATGAGCCCCCAAAACTTGAATTAAATATATATACAACGGCTTTGATTTGCACTCTAAAATTTGCTGGGTTCAAAACAAACCAGCACGGGGTAAATAATGGACAGAACACACGTTGGATTATTTTTGACCGTTGGGTTATTGAGTTATAATCCACCGGGTTAGATCAGAAGACTAGAGGTGTGTCTTAGATTTGAAACAGTTATAGGCCTACGCTCAGAAGACCATGGTTCATTCGATTTATCATGCGTGTCAGATCCCACAAACATCATTGATGCCACAGAGGTGACATAGCGGTCAGCGGATACCATGTATATCCACGTATATCCCTCGCTTGCCTATGCATCCTCCCGGTTACACGCAAGAACACATTGAGTTAAAGAAAGTTGTCAAATCGGACACATGTTAGGGCTGTAATTCAAAGATGCTGATTTGTGAAAAACAACTTTAATTATTCTGTTGGCGTAACACTTTGTCATCAAGTAAAACCCGTCATCTTTTGTGAGACAACTGCATACTGCAGTGCGTGTTTTTCTTAAGAGCAAGTGCCTGCGCTTGACTTCCCTAATGCATTGCTGTGCAGCGATATGCAATGACGCTATCTATATTTGAAACACATACAAAACTCTGCCCGACCTATGGTCTAAGGGTAGAAATGTCTAAAGTTCTATTCACGAGCAATATGATGAGCTTTGGAGAGGTGAATATTGCTACTAAGGCACCATCTGTTTTGAAACACAGAGTGGCAGTATTTGCTGTCTTGAAATACCAAAAGTCTAAACATTCATTTGCCAAAAGTTTCACCTCAAATTGCCTTTGGTCTTAAAGATTGGCAAGGCCTCACTTCACAACAGTTCCATAATTATCATATCATTCAGGTTGAGGGTAAATTGATTGTTCTCTTTCTGTTAGAATGACACTACTGATCCATGTTGCCTACAAGGGCTCTAGCCCAGAGAGAGGTTTATTTTGTGTTCAGACATTATGTAAAAAAACAGGAGAACATCAGATCTTTCTTTGGAATTTCAACACAAATCATCAACGTTACCCACTCAACAAAAAAGGTAAATGGGAAGTAAATGGAAAACTGATTGAATTTGCAAAAAGTCATCAATGTAAGGGAATTTACCATTTTTTCCACCCAACTTTTAACCTAAATCCAATGTCATCGTGACATTTTTTGTTGATTTCATGTTGAATTCACATTAGCTGACAACTCAACCAACTGTAAATAAAAAAAATAGAAGTTGAACTTAAGTCTGTGCCTACTGGGTATGTAGTTCATCCCAAAAATATATGTAGTGTGGTGTCCGTTCAATTATCATTTCATGTTGGATAACTCTCACTGTAGGCTACACAATACAACCCCAACAGAACACGACACAATACAAATCTATTGTCCAATGTGAATCCTAAATGTGTCTTTTTGCTGTCTTGCATTATTCCTAATCCCCTGGACATCATATATTCACACAGAGGAGGATGGAAGCAAATTCTCTGCCACAGACATTGTCCATGCAGCTGGTTTGAAGTTAAGCGCTTGGTCAAGGGCACAACAGCAGTAGGTGGCACCTGCTATTCTGTTGCCAGCAGCCCTTCAGTTGCCAGCTCACACCATATTTCCCCCCGTCAGTTCTGGGATTCGAAAAGGCAAACCTCCAGTTACTTGCCCGTCTCTCTTCAACCTCGAGCTACTGCTGCCCCAGTGTTCAGCCATACTGAATAGGACCTTGAGTTGGAAGGCCACTGTCACCATCTTATTGATTACTAGAGGGTAAAATGACCCGCACTCTGAAAATGCCCCACCCTCTCTCTCTCCCTCTCTCCCACTCTCTCTCCCTCCTTGAAACCCAGACTGAATCGAAAGTCGACACTGATGGATTTGGACAGTGCGCCTGGCTACTGCTCGGGTACCGCACCACGCACGGCGATGACGGACCAGCATGCTTCAGGGCCGTACACCCTCAATACCCGTGAGCCTGCCATACATTGTCTAATTCAAGGACCCATTGTGGCAAGAGAGAAGATCGGTCTTGAACCAGGCCGACAGGAGTGAATGATTCCCTGTCAACAGGTGGTGTGGAAACGCTCATAGTCACCTATTGTCATGCACCTGTCCTTAGGATTGCGCCAACCGGAGGGGATCATAATACTCTCTGCCCAGCCTATGAGAATGAATGGCTTGAAATGTGTGTTAATCTAGTTCATGGATGAGAGCTACATTTCTGAGTAGTTAGCTCAATCACTAGGAGACAGTGGGAGGCAGGGAATCAATTGACCGGGTTCTCATTTTAATGGAAAATTATTGCCAGTCATGCCACTTCAAGCCTTTTTGGTCATTCACCTTCTTATTCATGTTTTTTTATCCAGACCAAGCCCTTTGGTTTTGAGTACGAAGTTTGAAAGGGAACCGGAGTAGAACCAACGGCATGCTTCATTGACCGTGTTTTTAGTTGCTGGCTGCATGGTCAACCTAACAGCCTAAAAGTCCAATAGTATTGAGACCAATATATTTAAATATATGGTTCCCTTTATTTTAATTAAAAAGAGTGGTGGCGGTTCCGGATTTTCTGGAATCCAACTTGCAGTTCCCTTTGATACGGAGATCTCTGTGCATGTGCAGGATTTCTTTTAAATGTAGCTGCTGGACACTGCTGCCTAAGTAGCTTCGACTCAGTGCTCCCACTGCTCCACTGCCGCTTCCCCCTCATTGACATGGAGGGGAAACCTTATGTTGTAGGCTACACTAAAGACATGGTCAACATGTTTGTGTAAACTTTGTTGTCTGTTGTAAACAGTATATTTAGGCAAGCATATCAAACACAAGCAAGACACATACAGGCAGTCAAAATTGGCTAGTAATTTTTTCAGCAAATCTCGCTACGATATGGCAGTATAACTATGAAGATTATCATTACAAATAGTAGGCAGTCTTAAGCAGTAGTTGACAAATGACGTAAGGAATAATAGTGCACCGGGCACTAGGCAATGCAAAACCAACTCGCCCGTTGTCAGACTTTGGTTACCGCCGGTGTTCATAGGTGGAACAGCTAGTGCGGTACTTGCATGATCATTAGGCAGGTTTTCCATTGACCCAGGTTAATTTGACAAAACCAGTGCAGCAAAAAATATCATTGCGAAATGTGTAATGAAAATGGCAGATATAGGAGAAATGTTCTAAAGATTGACAACATTTGATTGCGACAAAAGATGATTTCACGTTGAATTCACATTAGTTGACCAGGCGTTTTTCGAATGAATGCCTGAATATTTTTTTCTACATTTTTTCCGAATACTTTCAAGAATGGCTGAATTGCTTTACCTTGCTTTTCTGGTTGTTTCATCATCCAATTGTTTCACATCTACAGGAGTTCAAGTTTCACCACGGCATGGACCATGGCAATATGTTGGCACATGAGAATGATTAGAATATGGCAAATATTTGTAAATTCTTGCAATTCTTGCATTCTATCCATGCTGGCTAAGAGATACAAGATCACATCTGATTAATAGTTAGCTCTCTGTGTATGTGTATGACTGCTCTCCATCTCTATTTCATGCTCTAGTGAACAGTAGCACCTTCAGTGACTTGTCAATGATCAATGATTAAAAATGTAGCATATTAGCAGCGGTGCGAAAAGTACTCAATTGTCATATGGTAATAGATAATGACTCAAGTAAAAGTTAAAGTCACCCAGTAAAAGTCTAAAAGTATCTGATTTTAAATGTACTTAAGAACAGTGGTGGAAAAAGTACTCAATTGTCATACTTGTCTCATATTTGTTTCTTTAGTCCATTGTTGACATTGTCCCAAAATGTTTTGCTTGTCAGCAAGTTTTCAAGATATGTAACTTTCAAAATACAGAAATCATTCCCATATGATGCATTTTGAATCATATGATGCAAAATTATTTTCCTTTATTGATTTGTTTTTACAGACAGCCAGGTGCACACTCCAACACATAATTCACAAACACAGTATTTGTTTTTAGTGAATCCGCCAGAGCAGATGCAGTAGGTATGACACCACGTTGTATTGATAAGTGCGTGAATTGGACCATATTGCTCTCCTGCTGTCAGCGATTGGGTGCAGAGTGAAAGCGGAGTCAGGTGCAGGACACAGGTATGGAGAAAATCCAACTGAGTTTACTCAAAGAATAAAGCAAAATTCTAAAATGGAACATACAACAAAACTCTAACACAAACATAACCACTAACGACATAAACAATCACTGACAGAACAGAAATGTATGTCAGATGGTTAAATAGGGAATGTAATGAGGGCATGTAAAAACAGGTGTGTGTGTAATCAGACAAAACAAAACGAAACAGAAAAATGGATCGGTAGTGACTAGAAAGCCGGTGACGTCGATCGCCGAACACCACCCGAACAAGGAGAAGGGCCTACTTTGGCGGAAGTCGTGACACCTGCCTTAGCATTCAAAATGTAACTAGTACTTTTAGGTGTAAGGGAATACCCCCTGAATTGGACAAAAATGAATGGGAAGTCATTGGCATCGGACAAACCATATACACGATGTCCAATACCACCCAATTCGGCGTTGATTCATGCAAAGTGTATTGCAAATGCCATATGGCAATTGCCAGTTGTAACACTTTAAAAATCCAACAGGTGGCGAGTGCGTTCCACCTTGGTTTTTCATATTGGAAATGTAACCCAAGTCAACATCCAAAAGCAACATTTTGAAAAAATGATTTTTTTGTCAAAAACTTATCACCCCTTAAAAAAGTGCTTTCTGGACCGTTTATCGAAATTCTTTCAATTTTTTTTTTGTCAATTACACAAGTGTAAGAACTCTATGAATATACTTTTGTCCAATTTTTTTGTCATAATTTTTTTTATTAATTACTTTCGCATAAGGCATATGTTTTGTCCATTTGCAATATGATTTCATAGGAAGTCAAATGTCAAAAGTCAAAAATAGCAACATTTTATAAAAAACTTCACACAACCCTAAAAAAGTGCTTTCTGGACCGTTTTTCAAAATTCTTTCGATTTTATGTCAATTAGTCATGTGTAAGAACTGTATGAATATGCTTTTGTAAAACTTTATTATCATACTTAAAAAAAATCTTTTTTTTAACTTGTGCATAAGGAATATGATTTGTCCATTTGCAATATGATTTCATAGGAAGTCAAAAGTCACTTTTTGGGGGGCCAAATGCCATAAGAAATTTGACATGCTCAAAAATCCTGCAGAAATGTAAAATTGACTGGCCTGATGAACACAGGATGGCCTGGCAGTGATAGTTGCTCCTTTCCATCGCTCGTTGTGTTGACTTCATCATGTCCATTTGTTTATGTTTTCTCACTTTTGCAAAGTCACTGTGCATGTACCATCACGAATTTGTCATGCTATAAAAAAATGCAGAAATGCGAAATTGACTGGCCTGATGAACACAGGATGGCCTGGCAGTGATAGTTGCTCCTTTCCATCGCTCATTGTGTTGACTTCATGATGTCCATTTGGTGATGTTTTTTCACTGTTGAATCATATTGCAAGTGCACGTGCATTTGCAATATGGTTCAATGGGCATTTACCATAAGAAATTTGACATGCTCAAAAATCCTGCAGAAATGCAACATTGACTGGCCTGATGAACACAGGATGGCCGGGCATTGATAGTGGGTCTTCTCCATCGCTCGTTGTGTTGATTTCATTATGTCCATTTGTTTATGTTTTCTCACTTTTGCAAAGTCACTGTGCATTTGCAATATGGTTCAATGGGCATGTACCATCACAAATTTGTCATGCTATAAAAATCCTGCAGGAATGCGAAATTGACTGGCCCGATGAACTCGGGATGGCTGGGCAGTGATTCTGGTTCATCTCAATCGCTCGTTAGGGTTGATTTCAGAATGTCACTTTGGTGATGGTACCTCACTGTTTAAACATATTGCAAATGGACAAGAGTCACCAGCAAGTCACCGTCCATCAGTCAATTAGATATCATTCTGACACCAAACTGATACAAACTGACACTAAACCCACTTTTTCCAACTCGTTTAGTAGCCAACTATCACATACTTCAGAGCTGGCCCAAAATTCACAACGCCTTTGGTTCAAACCATAAAAAAACATAAAACACGTAGTTAGGTTCTAGCTGCGGGTCCATTTCTTATGTTATGTGTAGGCCTAGCTGAGGCGACCCCGAATCCCAAGTTTCGTCTCGATCGGTCATTTGGTGTCCGAGCAAAACCCTAATTGGTGCTGAAAATCCACTTTTTTCCATGACTTGCTACGGGGTCCTTGAATGAGCTATCGGACAGAAACATTGGGGTCCGTCTCTATGGGCCGAGCCGGTTTCAATGCACCTAGTCTTGTGTCTCTGAGACTTTTCTAAATGTCGTCATTTTCGTAATGGTCAAAATGAATTGAAGTCTTTGCAAATGTACGAGGCTGTTTCTCGGTCCGAGAACCTTCTAGAGCCACCTAACTCACCACGCACTATCGACCTGAGGTCTAGAACAGGTTTATAAAGTTTCAGAACTCTAGGTCTGACTGTTCTTTTTTAGCTCGAACAAAGCTTACTATTGCAGCCACTGTCTGTCTCTACGCACCTCAATACGTCCCTCCTTCCAAGTTGTGTGTGTGATTTTAGTTTTCCTTTGAAATTTTACGGGACAAATGACTGATTTACAGTTCATGGGGGTTGCCTAATCACACATGTGAAGTTTTGGACAGATCTGACTTTTTTAACCCTTCGAAACAGCCCCTGAGACACCAATTATGGCACTTCCAGTTGGCACAGGAAGCTATAAATAAACTCATATCCTCATTGGGGTATGATTGTACAGAATCCTGAGTTTGAAGTCTTTACGTTAAGAATTGACTGATTTACACAGGGTTGAATGCACTATGTCTATCAAACTGCAGGCAGGGTATGGATATACACTTTTAGGGTGATTTTAAACACTTCCGGTTGGTCCAGGATGCTTGGAATCGACACAGGTGGACCTCATAGTGTCCTGATGAACTGTCATCGAAGACAGGTTCATAAGGCATTCATAACCCACATAGGCCTCAAGTTGAATTTAGAGGAGCAGGCAATGTATTCCTATGGGGAGAGATGTCATTGTAATCTGTGAGATCAAAAAACCCTGTTTTACTGTTAAGGTTTAATGCTACACGGTCAATGTTAGGCTTGCACAGATCGGGAGGACCTTAGGAATGTACCTGAGGTCGAATTGTGCTTCTCACCCTAATGGTTCTCTCACTGTCACCCAAAAGCAAATGACGTTGTGGGGCAGGCTTCATTTTGGGCCTACTTTTCTAATGGTCGCTGCGCTTAGACCGAGCGAGCTACGGTCAAGCGGGGCATCTCGTTGAACTCGGCACAGCCTAAAGAATATGGAAATGCCATTGCAGGCTCTGTGTGTCTTTAAGCACCGCACTTTGTCACTCCATCCTTGCTGTGTGTGTGTGTGTGAGAGAGATCTTTTCTTTGACATCTGTTGGGAGAAATTATTGACTTACAGTTTATGGGGGTTGCCTAATCACACATATGAAGTTTTGAAAAGATCTGACCTTTTTAACCCTTGGAAACTGCCACTGTGACACCATTTAAGGCACTTCTGGTTGGCACAGGAAGCTATAAATAAACTCATATCCTGATTGGGGTATGCCTTTACAGAATCCTGAGTTTGAAGTCTTTACGTTAAGAACTGAGTTAATTACGGAGGGTTTAGTGAGTGTGTGTTATTTCAGAAAATCATAGAAAATCACAGAAATCTCGCAGAGCTCCGCAGCACACTTTAAAAAGATTCATATGAACACCCTGCAACTGGATCTGTAACTGTTGGGGAAAAAACACCTATCTTTGAACATCACCAATCTGTCATTGTACGATTTCTCTTAAATGACGATAGATAAATGGCTGGTTCTTTTTTTATTGACACCGGAGGCTCCTTGACTTTGACGTGAAGTGTAAAAATAATTTCTCTATTTTCATTTTGGACCTTTAATCCCAGAGAAATGGACATAACTCAAAAACCGTTGAGGCCTAGACGCCATGTTGTTCGGGGCCAACTGCCCATTATGCCAAACCTACGCTCACCAAGTTTCGGCTTCGAAATATTTTCCGTTTTCGAGATAAGGCCCCGTCGTGATTCGTGATGTTTTGTCCAATAGCAATATGATTGCTTATGCCCTCTTGTGGGATTTTCCGGGACACTGGAAAAATGACCAAAATTTGATTATTTTATAAAACGGAAACCGAATGTCCGACAAAGTTCATTTGATGACTTCCCGGTAGGTCCGGCCCTGCCGCTCGGCCCGAGGCCGTCCGCAAATTTTACAAACGTTTTCGGACGTCTAGTAAGGGACCGTACATTTGCAATATGGCCTTTCTCACTAACCATACAGCAAATGTGAAAATGTTTCCTTAAGGTATGTCAGTAAAATGTAGGTGTCAGTAAAAAGTAGTAGGGTAAAAGTAAAAGTAGTCAAAAATAGAAATACTCAAGTAGCTAGCCAAAGTATGTAGTATTTCAAAGTGTTTTTACTTAGTTACTTTACACCACTGCATATTAGTCATCATTGCATTATGATTGTTACATTGCATCTGTATACTATTCACCTACTGGTCCTCAATGGCCATAGTCTGCTGTTTTTTTTTTTAGACCTGGTAGTTAGTTGATGAATAATATCATTGATTGATCCGAGAGTCCATTTACTTGCTGTTGTAGATCCCTGATTGGAAGGAATACTGAAAACCAGCAGGGTTTTGGCCCTCCAGGACCAGAGATTAGCCCTACTCTAGTCTGCATGCAACATCTTCCTGAATATTCTATCAAATTTCCATTCAACGTCATCACTTACAGTATATGTTGCCATTCATACATCGAGGTAAAAACGGATACCAAGTCTGATAGGCAGATGAAATAACTTGTTCTACTGCTAAGGCCATGCAAGAGTCTGTGCACAACTACATGCACACAACTACATATTCCATGCTCCTTCGCAGTTTCAGCGGCCATGGTGGCCACAGCATATTAGCACTGGTGATGGAGGGATGTTTGTGTTTCCCACGCTTTGGAAGGACAGACGCAGGCCGCACACACTGAGCCTTCCTATGAACTAATGGAGGGTTTCAGCAGCGGTTCGTACTCACAATCCGGCTCCCTAGTGTGAGAACTGGGGGAGCACAATGGTTCTCATGGAAGGTGACCACTCCATCAAACTAATCAACAGAGTATGCCTCATACACATGGTGTCGATCCAAAAACCCATCGCGCGTTCTCTCGAAACCTACTCTTACCTCAATGTCGAGCTGTCTTTTTTAATCTACGTAACATTTTTATCCCACCAGCCAATTTCTTTTAAATTTAACAAGCGAGGGACACATTTTTTAGCCATGCTGCAAGTGTGGTGTCACAAGATTTTCTCTTCTCTTCTTTTTCTTTGCGTATATTTTAATAATGTTACAGATTTTTCCCAATGACATCATGAGGAAGATTGGGAAGAGTTTAAGTTTTTTTCTTCACCACAAAATGTTGTATGCTTTTTTTCCCCTACATTTCTTAATACGTTTTTCAGCTTTCATGTGGCAGATTTTTTTTTAAATCGAACTGGTTTGCATAAGGACACTACGCACATGCAGCCAGGGGAGAGCAAGGGAGAGGGTGTGTGCTGCTTCGCAGTGGTCTCTCTCTGCTGCTGCCACAGTAAGTGTCGATGAGACTTGAGTGTCTCGGTTCCTCTGGGGTTTGTTCAAGACAAACTACAAGGCTGTTCCGGTTCTATAAATAACAGTTTTATTATGCAGTTTTTTGGGGGGCCTTGGCAGCTGCTGCTCTAAAGGCTTTTGCATGTGCCACTGACTGGACAGCCTACCACGGTTAGGGGGCGAGAAGGAGGGGCAGGGGTGCTGATGCCAGGGGTGTGTGTGTGTGTGTGTGTGTGTGTGTGTGTGTGTGTGTGTGTGTGTGTGTGGAGAAGGGGGGGGGAGTGTGGCAGGGAAGCCCCAAGAGAGAACAGATATCCCTGTTGTTGTTCTTGGGTGGGTGGAAGAAGCATCATTGCAATTACATCATAATCGCACTACTGATGATTGGCATTCAAGTGACCTCTCACACCAACCCTCACACAGGTGACAATCAAACATTTTGGAGTAGGTGTGTTTCCTTTTGCTAGTACTATTGGTGCATGACTTCCAAAACATACTTTTGGGGTGGCTCCACATAAAATCCAATGGGGATACGGATGGAAGGATGGAAAAGACTGCAGTGGAACTTTTTCTAAACATAGTTTGGAGAAATCTTTATTGACTATTTCCAAAACATGCACTTTTTTTGTCACTTTATTGTATTTCCATGCCCAGGCATTACAATTATATTCAAACATATTTAGAGGCACACATGAGGGAAACAGGAGGGTTTTTAGACAATAAAACGGTTTATCCATATTAAAATGGCCTGCCTTTATGACACAGGAATCAACAACTCTAAGGGTATTTGCAACACATTTACTAGGTGTGAAACATCAAATGAAGAGAATGGATTTGAGATTTGTTGATCCTGATTAGTTGAACCTGATGCAATCGTAATGTCTGGCTAGTGGCTAGTCTTTCTAGTCTAGCTGTTAGGAGCATTGGGCCAATAACCAAAAGGACCCTGTGTCACGTTCTGACCTTAGTTCCTTTGTTTTGTCTTTGTTTTAGTATGGTCAGGGCGTGTGTTGGGGTGGGCAGTCTGTTTGTTTTTCTAGTTGTTATGTTTCTATGTGTTGGGCCTAGTATGGTTCTCAATCAGAGGCAGGTGTCGTTCGTTGTCTTACTTAGGTAGCCTATTTTCCCCATTTTGGTTGTGGGTGTTTATTTTCTGTTCTGTGTTTTGTTGCACCGTTCAGGACTGTTCGTTTGTCGTGTTCGTTTGTCGTGTATTGTTTTCAGTGTTCATTAAAACCGTTTAATTATGAACACTTACCACCCTGCACCTTGGTCCTCCTCTCTATCTCCAGACGACAACCCTTACACCCTGGTTCAGATTCCCAAGCCAACTATGTGAAAAATTGTCCCATGTGCCCTTGAGAAAGGCACTTAACCCTAATTGCTCCATGGTCAATGACAATAATGGCTGATCCCTAGCTCTGACCGCACTCTCTGGGGGAGTGGGATGTACACATTTCCCTTCTCTAATTTGCACTTGTACATGTGTGAAATAGGACAATTGTAAGTACCCACCTAATAATAATAATTATTACTATTATCCTGCTCCTCCTGGCAATGCCTTGTTGCTAAGTCTCAGTTTAATTGAATGATTTTTTAAATGTGCATACCATAAAAGGGTGGGACACCAACAATAAGTCTAAAACACTAAAACAAATGCATTCCATTATATTTTTGTGAATGCAAATGCTATACATTCCATTAATTACTGGAAATCTTTGAGATTTCTGTGCATTATTTGGCTAATAATGGAAGAAAATGGTCCGGTGTGTAAGAACTGCCCAGGACAATTTCTGGTACCAGTCTGCCCCTAGTGCAGGTAAATCATACTGTGGTACCATCTTAGGATGTTTGTGAAAATACTCGTACATGATCACTTTGTTTATAGTTTTCTCCTAAATGCGGTTTGATATGTAAACAGGACTGGCGTTATGTGCGGGCCCTACCGTACCTCCTTGCCCGTCCAAATAAAATATTGAAATATTTATCATTTATTTGACCAAGACACACGCCAACAGAAATACGCATCAATCTCAGATAAAGTGTCAGATTAAGTGAAACAGTGCCTCTCTGTCTCAGTATGTGTAGATGCTGTCTGGACCAAAAAGGTATGGCATGTCATTCTATTTCTGTCCAGACAGCATCAGATACTACATGGATGCTGTTAGGATGCTGGCTTCCCCTAAAGGAAATGGATGTTTTGCCAAAATTGTATAATTACTTATAATTACTTAAAATATTCAAAATACTTCACCAGAGAGCATGACTTATTCACATAGGACCATTAGCTTATTTAAAACATGTTTTTTAAGTGTGTAGACCTGTGCCTATTTGGGAATCCCGCAATTTGGGTAGCGTGCTTGGTATAATATCTCTAGCTAATTGAGTTGCGGCTGTCAGTGAAGAGCATCTAAAACATATGTGAAAATAATGTCTTCAGTATAATTTTAAATGTTGCAACAAGACGAATGGGAGGGGTGTGTGGCAAATATATGGCATGCCTCTCTCCAGAATGCATGCACTCAGTTCTCCAGAATGCGCTCAGCTGTCGCCCGCCAATTCTTGCCCATTCTTTGTTTTGTTGTGGGAATTATTTTCCCGTTGATGGTTTATTTTTGATCAATGTCTGTACTTACAGTGCATTTGGAAAGTCTTCAGTCCCCTTGACTTTTTCCACATTTTAGCCTTATTCTAAAATTGATGAAATAGTTTTGTTTCATCATCAATGTACACACAATTACCCATAAGCTCTGTCAGGTTGGATGGGGAGCGTTGCTGCACAGCTATTTTCAGGTCACTCCATAGATGTTCGATCGGGTTCAAGTCTGGGCTCTGGCTGGGCCACTCAAGGACATTCAGAGACTTGTCCCAAAGCCACTCCTGTATTGTCTTGGCTGTGTGCTTAGGGTCCTTGTCCTGTTGGAAGGTGAACCTTCGCCCCAGTCTGAGGTCCTGAGCGCTCTGGAGCAGGTTTTCATCAAGGATCTCTCTGTCATTTGCTCCATTCATTTTTGCCTCGATCCTGACTTGTCTCCCAGTCTCTGCCACTGAAAAACATACCCACAGCATGATGGTGCCACCACCATGCTTCACCGTAGGGATGGTGCTAGGTTTCCTCTAGACGTGACGTTTGGCAATCAGGCCAAAGAGTTCAATCTCGGTTTCATCAGACCAGAGAATCTTGTTTCTCATGGTCTGAGAGTGTTTAGCAGCTTTCTGGAAAACTTCAAGCGGGCTGTCATGTGCCTTTTACTGAGGAGTGGCTTCCGTCTGGCCACACTAACATAAAGGCCTGATTGGTGGGGTGCTGCAGAGATGGTTGTCCTTCTGGAAGGCTCTCCCATCTCCACAGAGGAACTCTGTCTGAGTGACCTTCGGGTTCTGGGTCACTTCCCTGACCAAGGCCTTTCTCCCCTGATTTCTCAGTTTGGCCAGACGGCCAGCTCTAGGAGGAGTCTTGGTGGTTCATATACCATATACCATTTTAGAATCACGGAGACCACTGTGTTCTTGGGGACCTTCAATGCTGCAGAAATCTTTTGGTACCCTTCCCCAGATCTGTGCCTTGTCACAATCCTGTCTCGGAGCTCTACGGACAATTCCTTCGACCTCATTGCTTGGTTTTTGCTTTGCCATGCACTGTCAACTGTGGGACCTTATATAGACAAGTGTGTGATGTTCCAAATCATCTCAAATCAATTTAATTTAACACAGGTGGACCCCAATCAAGTTGTAGAAACATCTCAAGGATGATCAATGGAAACAGGATCCACCTGAGCTCAATTTCAAGTCTCATAGCAAAGGGGCTGAATACTTATGTAAATAAGGTATTTCTGTTTTTATTTCAAATACATTTGCAACATTTAAAAAACACGTTTTTTTGCTTTGTCATTATTGTGTAGAGATTGCTGAGATTTGATTTTGTTTAATCCATTTTGGAATAAGGCTGTAACGTATCAAAATGTAGAAAAGTCAAGGGTTCTGAATACTTTCCAAATGCACTGTATGTCACCAGTAGGCCTATTAAATGTACCATTAATCCCTCATCATTTGGTTACATACATTTATTTCTGTTAATGAGTTTTGTCAATCTTTTCATTTTCTTTTGTTTGGAATGCTCCGTGACCAATGAGCATGTGTCATGATAACATAGCGGGAGCATCCGTGGCTGAGCATGCATTGAAGTAGAACATACCTGGCCTGCTGCATGCAAATGTAGGGGAAGTTCCCATTTGGCAACGTCTGCTTTCTGATTGTCTTAACTCACCACGTCCACCACTAATAAGCTGAGCTTCTCAGTAAATTTTTCTTGGCCTCACACATTGTAAATAAAGTCTGTATTTTTACATCCATGCAAATGATAGTTCCTCAGTATTTGAAAAGTCTTTCCAACACTTTCCAAAATATCATGGTCTGATGATCCCGTATATCTAGTGGAAACGTCACAGAAAACAGATGTGTGTCCTGAGCTCACTGGCGCAGGAACCTCTGAGGGCCTGGAATAGGCTAGTTAATACAATTTTGCAAGTTCTCTAGTGACAGGCCGGATTCAGTTGATGACTTGATACAATGTTGTACTTCACTAGCAATAGCTCAAGTCAAGACAAATAGAAAGGGAGGCAGACAGATTAATGTGTTTGAAAGAACCTGATATTTTCAACTGTTTTTATTTGCATTTTACTTAGTTGATTATGGAAGTTATCGGCCTATTGCTGCATTGGCCTATAGGATATCTCTGAGTTCTATGCACTCATCACTCTTTAGTTGCCAATGGACCACAGTGTATCAATGTGTCCATATGGCAGAGGCTGGCCTGCTCGCTGTAGTTACAGTGGGGAGAACAAGTATTTGATACACTGCCGATTTTGCAGGTTTTCCTACTTACAAAGCATGTAGAGGTCTGTAATTTTTATCATATGTACACTTCAACTGTGAGAGACGGAATCTAAAAAAAAATCCAGAAAATCACATTGTATGATTTTTAAGTAATTAATTTGCATTTTATTGCATGACAAAAGTATTTGATCACCTACCAACCAGTAAGAATTCCGGCTCTCACAGAGCTGTTACTTTTTCTTTAATTAAGAAGCCCTCCTGTTCTCCACTCATTACCTGTTTTAACTGCCCCTATTTAAACTCGTTACCTGTATAAAAGACACCTGTCCACACACTCAATCAAACAGACTCCAACCTTTCCACAATGCCCAAGACCAGAGAGCTGTGTAAGGACATCAGTGTTAAATTGTAGGCCTGCACAAGGCTGGGATGGGCTACAGGACAATAGGTAAGCAGCTTGGTGAAAAGGCAACAACTGTTGGCACAATTATTAGAAAATGGAAGAAGTTCAAGATGACGGTCAATCAACCTCGGTCTGGGGCTCCATGCAAGATCTCACCTCGTGGGGCTCAATGATCATGAGGAAGGTGAGGGATCAGCCCAGAACTACACGGCAGGACCTGGTCAATGACCTGAAGAGAGCTGGGACCACAGTCTCAAAGAAAACCATTAGTAACACACTACGCCGTCATGGATTAAAATCCTACAGCGCACGCAAGGTCCCCCTGCTCAAGCCAGAGCATGTCCAGGCTCGTCTGAAGTTTTCCAATGACCATCTGGATGATCCAGAGGAGGAATGGGAGAAGATCATGTGGTCTGATGAGACAAAAATAGAGCTTTTTGGTCTAAACACTTGCTGTGTTTGGAGGAAGAAGAAGGATGGGTACAAGAACACCATCCCAACCGTGAAGCATGGAGGTGGAAACATCATTCTTTGGGGATGCTTTTCTGCAAAGGGGACAGGACGACTGCACCGTATTGAGGGGAGGATGGATGGGGCCATGTATTGCGAGATCTTGGCCAACAACCTCCTTCCCTCAGCAAGAGCATTGAAGATGGGTTGTGGCTGGGTCTTCCAGCATGACAACGACCCGAAACACACAGCCAGGGCAACTAAGGAGTGGCTCCGTAAGAAAGTCCGTATTGCCCAGCGACAGCCTCAAAACCTGAAGGATCTGGAGAAGGTCTGTATGGAGGAGTGGGCCAAAATCCTTGCTGTGTTGTGTGCAAACCTGGTCAACAACTACAGGAAACGTATGATCTCTGTAATTGCAAACAAAGGTTTCTGTACCAAATATGAGTTCTATAAGTTCTGCTTTTGTGATGTATGAAATACTTATGTCATGCAAATTAATTACTTAAAAATCCTATAATGTGATTTTCTGGATATTTTTTTGATTCCGTCTCTCACAGTTGAAGTGTACCTATGATAAAAATTACAGACCTCTACATGCTTTGCAAGTAGGAAAACCTGCAAAATCGGCAGTGTATCAAATACTTGTTTTCCCCACTGTACATTTAAACCTTTCGATTTTTACCGTTTAAGTTAAGATTTGTGTGATTAACCACGTAACAATGAATTTGATAAAAGAAAACATTATTATTGAAATGAAACTGTTTCACAAAAATGCGCATATAAAAATAATCACAACTTTCAAGCAGATTGGTAGACATTGTAGAATATTTTTAAGCTTCCTGTAACGGCCGTTGTTGGAAGAAGGTGAGGACCAAAGCGCAGCGTTGTGTGTTAATATTTAATGAATCAAACTGAACACTGAAATAGAAAACAACAAAGTGAACGAACGAAACCGAAACAGTTCTGTCTGGTGCAGAATACAAACACTCAACAGAAAATAATCACCCACAAATCAAGGGTGAAAACAGGCTGCCTCAGTATGGTTCTCAATCAGGGACAACGATTCACAGCTGCCTCTGATTGAGAACCATACCAAGCTAAACACAGAAATAACAACTCATAGAAAAACAAACAGACTGCCCACCCCAACTCACGTCCTGACCATACTAAAACAAAGACAAAACAAAGGAACTAAGGTCAGAACGTGACACTTCCCCAAACGTGAAACTCACAAGCTGCTTATGGTCTATAACAACCATAAAAAAATTGCACACATAGGAAGTTATGTGAAAAAATGTGACGTCTATGGATATCAAAGGCCCATCCAACTGATTTGTTCAGGTGCCAGCTCTGTATATAAACATCCACAAAATATATTTGATTGCATGTACAGTAGTGCCATCTCTCTGAACTCCTTAGTAAATCATTTTGCCTGGCATATTTACTAGCTTCTGTATTTAATACTTTTTGCCATAAATAGGGGAGACTGGCAATGGTTGTTGTCAAGTGTCAGTGTGCAGTGGTTAGGACGGAGTCAGGCGCAGGACACAGAACTGAGTAAAATACTTACTTTACTCGATAATAACCAATAATAATTTCCACGCAGGGAAAAACATACATCACAGAAGTCTAAACTAAACTAAACACTAAACAAAGAACAAACACGCACAAAACCATGTGGGAACCAGAGTGTTAAATAGGGAATGAATTATAACGTAATGGGAACCAAGTGTGTACAATCAAGACAAAACAAATGGAAAAAAAAATGTAGATCGGAGGCAGCTAGAAAGCCGGTGACGTCGACCGCCGAACGCCGCCCGAACAAAGAGAGGCACCAACTTCGGCGGAAGTCGTGACAGTTGTAACATGGGATAGTTGCAAATCCTCCAATCAGGAGCAAGGTAGAATCATGTGATTTACTGTACACATGTTCAGTTTAGTCCTGAACCCTCATGTGAAAAAGCAAATCCTTGTGTTTCTATTGACAGAAATCAGATTTTGAGATAAGAAAGTAACCAAATTTGTTTTTGTGTTTTGTGATGACATCAACTGCTTTGTAGTTCCATTCACCAAACTTATATCAGGTTTATAGCCAGTCTGTGTAGAGATATTTGATTATATTTGAAGGCAATGCAAGTTATTTGATGCAAGTTTTAACATTTAGCTAAAATGAAAGCTAGCTAATGGCTGCAAGGGTCCGGGTTAGCTGTAACAACTTGTGAGAAAATGTTACAACTAACCCTGAGTTAAACTGAATGTCTTTGGTACATGTTTTCTTTTACTTTCAGCATGCCTAGATCATGGAAAAGAAAGACGGACAGGGGAGTACCTCTCCACACTTTCAAATGATGTAGTAAAGCAGGGGAAGTCAGTCAGATCGGTTGCAAAGTTGTATGGCATGTCGTGTGACGCTGTACAGATTCTGCAAAGAGAGAAAGAAGCTACTGGAGAAGGGGTCGAGAGTGCTTTCTCATGTAGGCTACCGTAGTGGAAATAGGGTATTCATGGGTGAGCAGAAGTTGTCATAGTATCTCTGATTTATGCCCACTGCTATTCAGCCTCCAGCTGCTTTCCAGACCACCTCTCCAGCTGCCTTCCAGGCCACCTCTCCTCCCAGCCCAGGAAAATTACAACAAGAGATAGGAAGAGGAGAAAAACTGTGATTTTGACGGATACACCCATCAAGCAGCCACTGGAAGAAGAGCATAAAAAGTAAAGCACTCAGAAGGCAAAAATAAAAATGTCCCTGTCTAAAAATACTGCTGGAAAGAAGACAAACTACACACACATACTATGGGTTGTGAATGTAATATGGAAAAATTAGAGTTAATCGTTGAGATTCAAAGTTCAAATCATTTAAAATGCGCACCTGCAGCTTCACACTTTTCTGGTCTAATGTTAATTTCTTAACCCATCATTTATAACTTTGCTTGAAAGGGGCAGTTCCGGCAGGCTGACATGCTGCCTTCAAGGCAAAGGGTGGCTACTTTGAAGAATCAAAAATCTTAAATATATTTTGATTTGTTTAACACTTTTTTTGGTTACTACATGATTCCATATGTGTTATTTCACCATGCATGGTGGTGCAGTTGCCGTACCAGACAGTGATACAGCCCGACAGGATGCTCTCAATTGTGCATCTGTAAAAGTTTCTGAGGTTCTTAGGGGCCAAGCCACATTTCTTCAGCCTCCTGAGGTTGAAAAGGCGCTGTTGAAAAGGCGCTGTTGCTGCACACTATCTGCGTGGATGGACCATTTCAGATTGTCAGCAATGTGTACGTCAAGGACCTTGAAGCTTTCCACCTTCTCCACTGCAATCCCGTCAATGTGGAAATGGGTGTGCTCCCTCTGCTGTTTCCTGAAGTCCACGGTCAGCTCTTTTGTTTTGTTGACATTGAGGGAGAGGTTATTTACCTGGCACCACTCTGACAGGGCCCTCACCTTCTCCTTGTAGGCTGTCTCATCATTGTTGCTTATCAGGCCTACTACTGTTGTGTCATCTCCAAACATGCAGATTAAGTTGGAGGCGTGCGTGTGCACGCAGTCATGGTTGAACAGGGAGTAGAGGAGGGGGCTGAGCATTCAACCTTGTGGGGCCCCTGTGTTGAGGAATAGCGAAGTTGAGGTGTTGTTTTCTACCCTCATCACCTGGGGGCGGCCCTCCAGGAAGTCCAGAACCAAGTTGCACAGGGCGGGGTTCAGACCCAGGGCCCCAAGCTTAAAACCCCCCTACTTTGTAAAACCCCCCTACTTTGTGCAATTTACTTTGTGCACCTGAAGACATACCCAAATCTAACAGCCTGTAGCTCAGGCACAGAACCAAGGATATGCATTTTCTTGGTACCATTTGAAAGAAAACACTCTGAAGTTTGTGAAAATGTGAATTGAATGTAGGAGAATATAACACAATAGATCTGGTATAGATAAAACAATTAACAAAACCATACGTTTTTTATTTTATTTTTGTATCATCTTTAAAATGAACAAAATAAAACAAACATTCAGATAGGATGATGGGGACAATTTCAGTGAACAATATAAGAGGGCAACAGTACTTGTGCAAAGTTTCAGAATGATAACTTCCAAAAAGAGTGTGCTACATGATATTAATCATGAAGTCACCCAGTTGTCCCACACAAGTAGCCCAAATGTACCCAAGTGGCCAAACTGGTGAAGGTATACATTTTGAAACAAATAACTATATATAAAATACCAAAATGGTGTTCTAACACCCCCCCCCCCAAAAAAAAATGTAATAGAAAAATAAATAAATAAAAATAAGAATGGAAAAAATAATAATAATTGATTAAAAAATATATGAAAAATAAATATATATACATTTACAAAATAACATGGGTAACTATTTACACACTTTCAATATTTGGAAGACCCTCAGTCCTCTATCAAATCAATCTATTTATATAGCCCCAGCCTAAAACCACAAACAGCAAGCAATGCAGGTGTAGAAGCACGGTGGCTAGGAAAAACTCCCCAGAAAGGCAAAAACCTAGGAAGAAACCTAGAGAGGAACCAGGAGGGGTGGCCAGTCCTCTTCTGGCTGTGCCATGTGGAGATCACAGTGGTTGTAGAGGGTGCAACAGGACAGCACCTCAAGAGTAAAAATGAACAGTTTAGGGTTCCATAGCCGCAGGCAGAACAGTTGAAACTGGAACAGCGGCAAGTCCAGGTGGACTGGGGACAGCAAGGAGTCATCATGCCAAGTAGTCCTGACGCATGGTACCAGACCTCACCTTCTTGACCTAACCTCGCTTAATCCAGTTGACTCACCAATAGGAAAAATGTGTTTCTCCTTGCTCCCTCAGAACAACAGATCAATACTTGCTTTATTTCAAAGGGATATTTTATCCATACGTTATGTCACAACGCACTGGAATACATTTGTCAATAGTTACTGTTGGGAAAAAGTCTGGTTACTAAACACACAAACACCTGCTTGTTAAAAGGTCTCTTTCAGAACGATCCATAAGTATTACCCTGTGAATCATTACCTGAAGAAACTCAAAAAAGACATTAACATAAACTGTACTTTTTGTGGTGAGCATCTAGAAATAGTTTTGCATTTATTTTGGCATTGTCTAAATGTTAAAATTATAATTGTTCATATTCTAGATGACTTTTGTTTTTTATTGGAGAATGTGCTGCTCAGTTTTCTTAACCATAATAAGGATAAAGAAAACAATTTGACCTCATAAATCGAATTGTGCTAATGGCAAAGTGTCATACTCTTAAATGTAAATTCACAAAAAAAAACTCTTCTGTGTTTTCTATAAGGAATTTGAGCAGTTACATTAAGACCATTCAACATTATTCTAATAAGAAAGCTGTTAAAACAATCAATATGCGTGTTTCTTTTAAGGTCTTTGTATAATCTGTCATTTGTTGTACCCCCTAGCATATGTTATCATTGTCTGTTTGTATACTTCTTGTATGTATAAAGTTTGTCCTTCCTCTAGCGTCGAGCAATCCCGTATCCGGGAGCCTAATCATAGCCTCAAGCTCATTACCATAACGCAATGTTAACTATTCATGAAAATCGCAAATGAAATGAAATAAATATATTGGCTCACAAGCTTAGCCTTTTGTTAACAACACTGTCATCTCAGATTTTCAAAATATGATTTTCAATCATAGCTACACAAGCATTTGTGTAAGAGTATTGATAGCTAGCATAGCATTAAGCCTAGCATTCAGCAGGCAACATTTTCACAAAAACAAGAAAAGCATTCAAATAAAATAATTTAACCTTTGAAGAACTTCGGATGTTTTCAATGAGGAGACTCAGTTAGATAGCAAATGTTCAGTTTTTCCAAAAAGATTACTTGTGTAGGAGAAATCGCTGCGTTTTGTTCATCACGTTTGGCTAAGAAAAAAATCTGAAAATGCAGTCTCTACAACGCCGAACTTTTTACCAAATTAACTCCATAATATCGACAGAAACATGGCAAACGTTGTTTAGGATCAATCCTCAAGGTGTTTTTCACATATCTATTCGATGATAAATAATTTGTGGCAGCTGTGTTTCTCCTCGAAGCAAACGAAAAATACACGCAGCTGGAGATTACGCAATAATTGCAACGGAGGACACAAAGCGGCCACCTGGTAGATGTAGTCTCTTAAGGTCAATCTTCCAATGATTTGCCTACAAATACGTCACAATGCTGTTGACACCTTGGGGAAACGACAGAAAGTCTAAGCTCATTCGTGACCCATACACAGCCATATAAGGAGACATTGGAACACAGCACATTCAAAATCTGGGACACTTCCTGTATGAAATTTCATCTTGGTTTCGCCTGTAGCATTAGTTCTGTGGCACTCACAGAAAATATCTTTGCAGTTTTGGAAACGTCAGAGTGTTTTCTTTCCAAAGCTGTCAATTATATGCATAGTCGAGCATCTTTTCGTGACAAAACATCTTGTTTAAAACGGGAATGTTTTTTTATCCATAAATTAAAAGAGTGCCCCCTATATCCAAGAAGTTAAATAAATAGTAAGATATTACTCGTTCTCGGTCCCAGCCGTTAGCTAGCTAGCTAACGTTAGCTAAGGACTAAGTGACACCTGGAATTTAGCTGGTTTACACAAACAGTAGCTAGCTAGTTCTATTTTGCGAATTATTTTATCTTTACTTGGTTTATTATCTAGCTAATAATGTAGCAAAATGCATGTTAATCATTGCCATAGCAGGATAAGACAGTTTGCTGACAGTGGTTGTTATGCTAGCCAGTTTAAATTGTCAGCTAACTTTTTGATGGCTAGCTAACTACAGTAGCTAGCTAGCTAATTACATTATAACAGCATTAGCTAGGAACCTGGCTATAGCTTGGTCATGTTTAGCCATTTGCCATGTTTAGCCTGGCTATAGCTTGGCCATGCGTAGCCGATAAGAAGCCCACTCAAATAGTCTGGATCTAATTTAGATGTCCGTTATAAGCAAATGTAAGGTCACTAGCCTGTACAATAGCCTAGTTAGCTAGCTATCTAGCAACCTCAGTTAATAAGCTAACTAAGGTTAATGTTACTAGCTAGGCTAGTCTACTGTCACTGTGGTGCTAGCTAAGGTTAGCTTAGCCAAACCATTAGTAGTAGTTACTGTTAACAGCAGATGGCTGTTAGCTGTAGCCATCTCATTAGAAGTTGTTACCAACATTGTAGTTAGTAGTTACTTAAGAAGTGATATACCAATTTCCACATAATTAACAACCTAAAAAAAATATGTATACATACAATGTAGACATACAGTGATAGCTCCTATGTAATAGTATATTTGTAATTACATATGCATTCCCACAGTAATACCTGATGTATTAATATAATTGGCCTTAGAAGTATTATGTTGTATTGCACTTGTAATAACCATAGCTAGAATGAATACCTGCATTTACATAAAAGTACATATTAGTACCTTTTTAGATGAGCGCTCGCTAGACCCTTAGTCATTCTGAAAACCGTGTTTGCATGTCCCACACGTATAATGTATTCCTTCTGAAGTGCATGACAAATTATGGTTGGTTTATACTGAAAATGTGTTATTTGTTGAACCAATGTCATGTAAAAGGACTTACAAACAATGCAAGACGATGGCCTCATCAGCAGAGGATGATGCCATAACCGAAGTGGTAGATGTCAAGATCCCTCAACAAGAGGTACTGGAGTCAACTGTGGTGGCTGTAGATGATGATATACCTCCCATATATTGGTAAGTATTGCTTGATTCATCATAATTTTTGGTTCCAGTAGAAACAACATTACAATTATTTTGGGGCGAGAGTTACATATATGTAATATACATATAATATACAGTCGTATGAAAAAGTTTGGGCACCCCTCTGAGGCTGCATAATAATTTACTCTGTCTTCACAGAAAATGATCACAGTGGCATGCCATTCATTTTCTAATAAAAGCTGAGTACTGGGGTATTGTCCAGACAAATATTTTTAGTGTAGCAATATTAAAATTAAATCAGATGTGAAAAATAGGCTATGCAAAAATGTGGGCACCCTTGTCATTCTGTTGATTTGAATACCTGTAACTACTTAGCATTGATTCATTGGAACACACAATTGGTTTGGTGAGCTCATTAAGCCTTGAACTTCATAGACAAGTGCATCCAAATGTATTTAAGGTGGCCAATTGCAAGTTGTTGTTCTCTTTGACTCTCTTCTGAAGAGTGGCAACATGGGGACCTCAAACAACTCTCAAATGACCTGAAAACAAAGATTGGTCAAAATTATGGTTTAGAGGAAGGCTACAAAAAGCTATCGCAGAGATTTAAGCTGTCAGTGTCCACTGTGAGGAACATAGTGAGGAAATGGCAGACCACAGGCACAGTTCTTGTTAAGGCCAGAAGTGACAGGCCAAGTAAAATATCGTAGAGGCAAAGGCGAAGGATGGTGAGAACGGTCAAAAACAGCCCACAGACCAACAACATCATCTTGCTGCAGATGGTGTCACTGTGCATCGTTCAACAATTCAGCGCACTTTGCACAAGGAGAAGCTGTATGGGAGAGTGATGCGGAAGAAGCCTTTTCTGCACACATGCCACAAATGGAGTCGCTTGAGGTATGTAAAACTCACATTTGGACAAGCCAGCTTCATTTTGGAATAAGGTGATGTGGACTGATGAAACAAAGATTGTGTTATTTGGTCATAACAAGGGACGTTATGCATGGCGGCGAAAGAACACAGCGTTCCAAGAAAAACACATTTGGTGGGGGTTCCATCATGCTGTGGGGTTGTGTGGCCAGTGCCGGTACTGGGAATCTTGTTAAAGTTGAGGGTCGCATGGATTCTATCAGCAGATTCTTGGGAATAATGTTGAAGAATCAGTCACAAAGTTGAAGTTACGCCGGGGCTGGATATTTCAACAAGACAACGACCCAAAACACTGCTCAAAATCTACCCGGGTATTTATGCAAAGGAACAAGTACAATGTTCTGGAATGGCTATCCCAGTCCCCAGACCTGAATATCATTGAGAATCTGTGGGATGATTTGAAGCGGGCTGTCCATGCTCGGCAACCATCAAACCTAACTGAACTGGAGATGTTTTGTAAGGAGGAATGGTCCAAACTACCTTCATCCAGAATCCAGACACTCATTAGAGGCTATGGGAAGCGTCTAGAGGCTGTTATTTTAGCAAAAGGAGGCTCTACTAAATATTGATGTGATTTTTCTATTGGGGTGCCCAAATTTATGCACCTGTCTAATTTTGTTTTGATGCATATTGCACATTTTCTCTTAATCCAATAAACCTCATTTCACTACTGAAATATTACTGTGTCCATCAGTTATTTGATAGATCAAAATGAAATTGCTGATCCAAACACCCAATTATTTATAAATGGAAATCATGGAAATTGTCAGGGGTGCCCAAACTTTTTCATACGACTGTATATAACCTGTTCAGCACACAAGTAGTGCTGTTGCACATGGACATTACTGACTATGTGTCAGTGAACACAGATTGACCGATACAGACCAATGGCTCACCCATGTTTTACACATGTTATTAGCAGACATGCAAACTAGTCACCCTTCAGCGAAATTCGCCATTTTGAATCCAACATAGGTAACCTACGTGATTTGTGTAGATCTGATGAGAAAAGCTGGACAGCATCCCGAAGTTGCCTCTTCACTGTTGACGTTGAGACTGGTGTTCTGCGGATCCTATTTAATGAAGCTGCGAGTTGAGGACTTGTGAGGCATCTGTTTCTCAAACTAGACTCTAATGTACTTGTCCTCTTGCTCAGTTGTGCACTGGGGCCTCCCACTCCTCTTTCTATTCTGGTTAGAGCCAGTTTGTGCTGTTCTGTGAAGGGAGTAGTATACAGCATTTTACGAGATCTTCAGGTTCTTGGCAATTTCTCACCTTAATTTCTCAGAACAAGAATAAACTGACGAGTTTCAGAAGAATGTTCCACATACTCAACTAGTCTAAAGAAGGACAGTTTTATTGCTTCTTTAATCAGCACACACAATAACATATTCACTATACATACGCATGGATTTAGTACTGTAAATATGTGGTAGTGGTGGAGTAGGGGCCTGAGGGCACACAGTGTGTTGTGAAATCGGTGAATGTATTGTAATGTTTTTAAAATGGTATAAACTGCCTTAAGTTTTCTGGACCCCAGGAAGAGTAGCTGCTGCTTTGGCAAGGCTGCCAGCCCAGATGGCATCCCTAGCCACGTCCTCAGATTATACGCAGACCAGCTACCTGGAGTGTTAAGCGCTATGCGCTTCAGGAATACGCAGTCCCATTCTGTGAGCTTGTGTTGTCTACCACTTCACGGCTGAGCCGTTTTTGCTCCTAGACGTTCCTCCTCACAATACCAGCACTTACAGTTGACCAGGAAGGGCAGAAATATGACAAACTGACTCATTGGACTTATTCCTTGCTACTCATTCTGAAACCAACTGCAGCTCTTTGTAAAGTGTTGCAGTCATTTCAGCTGCTGTACAGCTGATGTGTATAGTGTTGAGTCATCCACATACATAGACACACTGGCTTTTCTCAAAGTTGTCGTTAGTAAAGATTTTTTTTAAATTAAGGGGCCTAGACAGCTGGCCTGGGGAATTCCAACATAATATTGGTAGAATCAGGAGAGCCTTCCATTAAAGAACAAGCTCTGCGTTCTGTTAGACAAGTAACTATTTATCCACATTATAGCAGGGGGTGTAAAGCCATTACACATACGTTTTTCCAGCAGTAGACTATGATCAATAATGTCAAAAGCTGCACTGAAGTCTAACAATCATCAGCCAATCGTCAGTCATTTGTGTAAGTACTGTGCTTGTTGAGTGTCCTTCCATATAAGCATGCTGAAATTCTGTTGTCAATTTGTGTAATAGCATTGTATCTGGTCAAACACAATTTTTCCAGAAGTTTACGAAGGGTTGGTAACAGGCTGATTGGTCGGCTATTTGAACCAGTAAAGGCGGCTTTACTATTCTTGGGTAGCGGAATGACTTTAGCTTCCCTCCAGGCCTGAGGGCACACGCTCTCTAGTAGGCTTAAATTGAAGATGTGGCAAATCACTAATTAAACGGTCTACAACTCGGGCCCAGAAGATATGATATGCATATAACTGGTAGATTTGGACAGAAAACACTCTAAAGTTGCCAACGCTGTTAAAATAGTGTCTGTGAGTATAAACAGAACTGATTTAGCAGGCAAAAACCTGAGAAAAATCCATTCAGGAAGTAGGTTTTTTGGTTGTTTTTTTAGTATTCTATTACAATGCCATTACAGTATCCATTGACTTAGGACTCCATATGCAGTTCCTATTCCTTCCAACAGATGTCACCAGTCTTTAGAAATCGTTTCAGGCTTGTATTCTTATAAATGAGGGAGTAAGACCAGTCTGAACGAGTGGACCCTAACGTGACGCAGAGTTTTTTTCAGGCGCATGTGCATTTCTTGTTTACCTTTTATATTGTCGACGTTATTGTCCGGTTGAAATATTATAGATCATTTAGACTAAAAAACAACCTGAGGATTGAATATGAACATCGTTTGATATGTTTCTATGAATTTTACGGATACAATTTTGATTTTTTTGTCTGATTGTTTTGACTGAGTTTGAGCCTGTGGATTACTGAAGAAAACACGCTTAACAAAACTGAGGTTTTTGGATACTTCATTGAGACTTCATCGAACAAAAGGAACATTTATTGAGTAAATGAATGTCTTCTGATTGCCACCATATGAAGATCATCAAAGGTAAGGGATACATTTTATCTCTATTTCTGAGTTTTATAACGCTTCTGCTTGGCTGGTTACTGTTTGTAATAATTTGTCAACTGGGCTATGTTCTGGGCTAGGTATGCTTTCGCCGAAAAGCATTTTATAAATATGACACTGTGGTTGGTTTAAAAAATGACGTTACGTTCTAAAACGCTATTTTTTTCGTTGATCACACAGTCTTCATAGATCGATATCTAGGCTATATATGGACAGATTTAATCTGAAAAAAAGACCCAATAGTGATGTTTATGGGACATCTAGGAGTGCCAACAAAGAAGATGGTCAAAGGTAATGAATGTTTTATATTTTATTTGTGCGGTTTGTGTAGCGCCGACTATGCTAATTATTTAGTTTACGTCCCCTGCGGGTCTTTTGGGGTGTTACATGCTATCAGATAATAGCTTCTCATGCTTTCCCCGAAAAGCATTTTAGAAATCTGACTTGTTGCCTGGATTCACAACAAGTGTAGCTTTAATTCAATACCCTGCATGTGTATTTTAATGAAAGTTTGAGTTTTAACGAGTGCTATTAGCATTTAGCGTAGCGCATTTGCATTTCCAGATGTCTAGATGGGACGCCTGCGTGTCAGGTAGGATCAAGAGGTTAACAAGAAGTTCATCTTTATGTTTTGTTTTCAGAATTTATATAATGAGCACTTCTGTAATTGAATTTGGCGCTCTGCAACCTCACTGGATGTTGGCCAGATGGGACGCTAGCGTCCCACATACCCTAGAGAGGTTAAAGCAAATTTAGTAAATGATGATTTCATTTCTGTGCTGTTTGTAACTACCCTGGTAGGTTGACTGATAACCGAAACCAGGTTACAGTTTGAAGCTTTTTTTTTGATTGGGCAGCTTGATGAAAGCCAGTCAATATTGAAATCATCCAAACAATATACCTCTCTGACATCACATACATTATCAAGCATTTCACACATATTATCCAGATACTGACTGTTAGTACTTGGTGTGGTCTATAGCAGCTTCCCACAAGAATGGGCAATAGGTGCGTTCAGATGAACCTGTAGCCATATTACTTCAATAGTATTTAACATTAGATCCTCTCCAAGCTTTGCAGGAATATGGTTCTTAAAATATAGACCTCACCACCGCCTTCATTGGTGTATAACTATGTACAGTATTGCTACCACTGTATCATCAAATGTATTATCTAACTGAGTTTCAGAGATAGTCAGAATATGAGTGTCATCTGTTACTAGCAAGTTATTGACTTCATGAACCTTGTTTCTTAGGCTACATATGTTAACTTGGGCTATTTTTAGCACTTTTCTGCGATGCTTGATTATTTTCATTGCTCTACTGGGAAGCTTAGCAGCAAGTAGATATGCTCCTGTTGTTTATGTTAGTGCAGGGTGAGCTGCACACAGTGGACTTCCTACTAGGGCACACAGCCTCAGTACTAGCAGTATAACTCTGGTTCATAGGCATACAATAGCTGTGGGATCAGCAGAGGCATTCAATGCAGTTAGAGAGACATTAATTAGGTTACTTACATTGTGTATTCCAATGCCCCTGGGATAAAGTACATTTGCTGATGCATTATGACAACTCAGCGACACAAGGGACTTGGGTCATTGATAAGTCATTGTCTAAATGCAGCCATATAATGCTGTGAAATGATCCAGGAACCCAAATGATTTAGGAGGATCCCACCCTCCTTATAAAACAAGCTTTGTTTCCAGAAGGTATCAAAATTCTCAATAAACGTTGCTGCAATAATCTCGTAGCTAGTTATGGAGGGCTAAAATTTTGCTGAAATGTTCAAAGCCACAATTTAGGGGGGATAGAGGGCCAGATATTATGGGGCATTTGTTGGTGTCAAGCAGTGACCCACTCAGTTCTTTTAAATCCATCTTCAGCTGTTCTGAGCTGCCCTTCATAATGTTATTGAATCCTACATGAACTATGGTAAACCAAATTTCCTGATTAAAAGTGTTTGTGAGCAGCTTTTTGATTCCTTGCACTTGCGATCCTGGATATCACACATTTTTGGTCCATGGACTGAGACATTTCTCCATTGAACTGTCCAATACAAGAGCATTAGTGAGGTCGGCATTGATGTTGGGCAATTAGGCCTGGCTTGTAGTTGACTTTCCAATTCATCCCAAAGGTATTCGGTGGGATTTGAGGTCTGCAGACCAGTCAAGTTCTTCAACACCGATCTCGACAAACCATTTCTGTATGGACCTTGCTTCGTGCACAGGGGCATTGTCATGCATAAACAGGAAAGGGCCTTACCAAAACTGTTGACACATAGTTGGAAGCACAGAATCTTCTAGAATGTCATTGTATGCTGTAGCGTTAAGATTTCCCTTCACTGGAATTAGGGGGCCTAGCCCGAACCATGACAAACAGCCCCAGACCATTATTCTTCCTCTAGCAAACTTTACCGTTGGCACTATGCATTCGGGCAGTGAGATCACACACGTCACGTAACCTTAGCTAAGGAGCCAGTCAGCTAACATTAGTTAGTTAACTTCTTATGGTATAGGGGACGCTTGCTTCCCACTTGGCCAAAAACCAGGGAAAATGCAGCGCGGCAATTTCAAATAAATTGATATAAAAATCAAACTTTCATTAAATCACACATGTAAGATACTCAATTAAAGCTACACTCATTGTGAATCCAGCCAACGTGTCAGATTTTAAAAAGGCTTTTCCTCGAAAGCATAAGAAGCTATTATCTGATGATAGCACAACAGTAAACAGAGGGTAGCATATTTCAACCCTGCAGGTGCTACACAAAACGTAGAAATAAAATATAAAACATGCCTTACCTTTGATGGGCTTCTTTTGTTGGCACTCCAATATGTCCCATAAACATCACAATTGGTCCTTTTGTTCGATTAATTCTGTCCATATATATCATATCCAAAATGTCAATTTATTTTGCGCGTTTGATCCAGACAAAAGCAGCTTCCAAAATACGCAACGTCACTACAAAATATTTCAAAAGTTGCCTATAGACTTTGCCAAAATATTTCAAACTACTTTTGTAATACAACTTTAGGTATTTTTAAACATTAATAATCGATCAAATTGAAGACGGGTCTATCTGTTTTCAATAGAGGACGAGAGGAAACTAACGCTACTTTTCAAGTCTTGGCCAAATCTCAACAGCGTTACCCTTTTCCAGGATGCTAGGCTATCGATAAACTTACACAAATGCTTGTCTAGCTTTGGCTGTAAAGCATATTTAGAAAATCTGAGATGACAGGGTGATTAACAAAAGGCTAAGCTGTGTCTAATATATTTCATTTGTGATTTTCATGAATAGGAATATTTTCTAGGGATATTTATGTCCGTTGCGTTATGCTAATTCGTGTCAGGCGATGATTACGCTCCCGCATGCGGGATGGGGAGTCAGTCGAGGTTTTAACTTGTTGCTCCTACCCTCTACTTTTTTGAACATTTTGTTAAAAATCGCGCAACATTTCAGCGCCCTGCTACTCATGCCAGGAATATAGTACGTTCATATGGTTAGAATGTGTGTATAGGAAACTCTCGGACGTTTTTAAAACTGGTTAAATCACGACTGTGGCTATTACATAACGTGCGTTACATCGGAAAGCGCAGGAAAACCTGATCACAGAAAATGGAAATAAATATCCTTGCGCCACTTCCAGCAATTGTTAACAGTGAGCCGAATTAGATAAGACCGAGCATTCAACTCCCACAGCATCCCCATGTAGTCGAGTATCTTGTGAATTTAATCATCTTTGATTCTTGGTTGAACCGAAAGAGGGGCACCGCTTACCTCCGGTCTCCGCCCAGATCATTCCGGAAGAGCTCTCTCCTGAAATTCTTTCCAAGACGACAGCTAATGATATATACATCGCCTACGGATGATTTTTATCGCTTATTAACGTTTACTAATACCTAAAGTAGCATTACAAACGTATTTCGAAGTGTTTTGTGAAAGTTTATCGTCTACTTTTTGAATTTTAAAAAATGACGTTACGTTGTGAAATCGCTGTTTTTTTCGTTTATCACACAGTCTACATATAACGATATCTTGGCTTTATATGGCCCGATTTAATCGAAATAAAGACCCAATAGTGTTTATGGGACATCTAGGAGTGCCAACAAAGAAGATGGTGAAAGGTAATGACTGTTTTCTATTTTATTTTGCGGTTTGTGTAACGCCGAAATGCTAATTATTTTGTTTACGTCCCCTGCTGTGCTTTTCTGTTGTAGTGTATTGGTGCATGCTATCAGATAATAGCTTCTCATGCTGTCGCCGAAAAGCATTTTAAAAATCTGACTTGTTGCCTGGATTCACAACGAGTGTAGCTTTAATTTGATACCCTGCATGTGTATTTTAATGAACTTTTGAGTTTTAACTAATACTATTAGCATTTAGCGTAGCGCATTTGCATTTCCAGAGCTCTAGTTGGGACGCAAGCGTCCCAGGTAGAGGTAAGAGGTTAACTGACTTGCCTAGTTAAATAAAAAAATAATAAAAAAAGGCCCTCCCCCGCCCTCTGTTCTGCAAATCTAACCATGACTCCATTTTGCATTTCACCTCCATTAGGCAGAAACACAAACAGGATGTACCCGTGACAAGGTTCATTCAATGCTGGTCTGACCAATCGGAAATTCACACTTTAAGATTGTTTTGATCACGTAGACTGGGACATGTTCCAGATAGCCTCAGAGAATAATATAGATTTATACGCTGATTCGGTGAGTGAGTTTATAAGGATGTGCATAGGAGATGTTGTACCCACGGTGACTATTAAAACCTACCCTAACCAGAAACTGTGGATAGTTGGCAGCATTTGCACAAAACTGAAACCCACCGCATTTAACCATGGAAAGATGACCGGGAATATGGCTGAATACAAACTGTGTAATTATTGCCTCCGCAAGGCAATCAAACAAGCGAAATGTTAGTACAGGGAGTCACAATTCTGTGGAGGGGAGTCACAATTCACCGGCTCAGACACAAGACGTATGTGGCAGGGTCTACAGAAAATCAAGGACTTCAAAAAGAAAATCAGCCATGTCAAGGACACCACTGTCTTGCTTCCAGACAAACTAAACACCTTTGCCCACTTTGAGGATAATACAGTGCCACCGACGCTTCTTGCTACCAAGGACTGTGAGGACTGTGAGATCTCCTTCTCCGGGGCCGACGTGAGTAAGAAATTTAACGTGTTAACACTCGCAAGGCTGCCCTATCCACATCAGCGGAACAGCAGTGGAGAAGGTGGATAGGGGGTGCTCCCTCTGTAGTTTCTTCGGTGTACACATCAAGGACAAACTGAAATGGTCCACCGACACAAACAGCAGCACAACAGTGCCTCTTCAACCTCAGGAGGCTGAAGAAATGTGGCTTGTCACCTAAAACCCTCACAACCTTTTACAGATGCACGATTGAGAGCATCCCGTCGAGCTGTATCACAGCCTGGTATGGCAACAGCACTGCCCACAACCACAGGACTCTCCAAAGGGTGGTACGGTCTGCACAATGCATCACCAAGGGGGCAAACTACCTGACCTCCAGGACACCTACAGCACCCTATGTCACAGGAAGGCCAGAAAGATCATCAAGGACAACAACCACCTGAGCCACTGCCTGTTCACCCCGCTACCATTCAGAAGGCGAGGTCAGTACAGGTGCATCAAAGCTGGGACCGAGAGAATGAAAAACAGCTTCTATCTCAAGGCCATCAGACTGTTAAACAGCCATCACTGACACAGAGAGGCTGCTGCCTACATACAGACTTGAAATCATTGGCCACTCTAACAAATGGATCATTAGTCACTTTATTAATGCCGCTTTAATAATGATATTTACATATCTTGAATTACTCATCCCATATATGTATACTGTATTTTATACCATCTATTGCATCTTGCCTATGCCACTCAGTCATTACTCATCCAAAAATGTATATGTACATATTCTTATTACATCCCTTTATTTAGATTTGTGTGTATTAGGTAGTTATTGTGATAATGTTAGATTACTTGTTAGACATTGCTGCACTGTCAACTAGAAGCACAATCATTTCGCTACACTCGCAATAACATCTGCTAACCATGTGTATGTGACAAATAAAATTTTATTCGATTTTTGAAAGGAGGGATTTCTGTGGTAGCATTAAGTGTGGAGGTGGAGCAATTGAAGTTGAAGATTATTGGTGTTTATGATGCCCGTTTTTTGGTGTGATGTAGACCCGATGGTGAGCGTGGTGAAACTGAGGAGTCACTGTCAGTCCCTGCAGTTTTTACCCGACAAAGTTATGTTCGGATATAGTATCAGTTATCTTGTTAGAGCTTTTGTGCTGACTCCACTGAAGTGGGAATGTGGGTATGTGTGCAGGAGCGCATTGTGTCAACTACAGGGGTGCCCATGTTGCTGGAGATCGGAAGTATCCGGTACAAGAGAGGCAGGTTAGTTGAGGTGGCCAGAATCAGTGTAGTGCAGAAGGTGTCATATGATGAGGCAGTGAAGAAAGTAGAGGAGGATCTGTCAAGGGTGATGGATCTGGAGAGGATCCCCGTGAGTAGAAGATCTGTGCCAGCACAGAGGGATAGGCCAACGAGTGATACACAGTGAATTCAGAAAGTATTCAGACCCCTTCCCCTTTTCCACATTTTGTTACGTTACAGCCTTATTCTAAAATGTATTAAATAAATACAAATACTCAGCAATCTACACACAATAAGCCATAATGACAAAGCAAAAACAGGTTTGTTGAAATTTTTGCTTAATTATTGAAAATGAAAAAACAGATATACCTTATTTACGTAAATACTCAGACCCTTTGCTATGATACTCAAAATTGAGCTCAGGTGCATCCTGATTCCATTGATTATCCTTGAGATGTTTCTACAACTTGATTCTAGTCCACCAGTCGTAAATTCAATTGATTGGAAATAGTTTGGAAAGACACACACCTGTCTATATGAAGGTCCCACATTTGACAGTGCATGTCAGAGCAAGAACCAGGCCATGAGGTCGAAGGAATTGTAATTAGAGCTCCAGAAACAGGATTCTGTCGAGGCACAAATCTGGGGAAGTGTAGCAAAGAATGTGTGCAGCATTGAAGGTCCCTAATAACACAGTGGCCTCCACCAATCTTAAATAGAAGAAGATTGGAACCACCAAGACTCTTCCTAGAGCTGGCCGCACTCTTTGGTCTGAATGCCAAGTGTCAAGTCTGGAGGAAGCCTGGCACCATCCCTAGGGTGTTTTTCAATGGCAAGGACTGGGAGACTAATCAGGATTGAGGGAAAGATGAACGGAGCAATGTACAGAGATCCTTGATTGGAAACCTGCTCCAGAGCGATCAGGACCTCAGACAGAGGCTGAAGGTTCACCTTCCAACAGGACAAGGACCCTAAGCACACAGCCAAGACAATGCAGGAGTGGCTTTGGGACAAGTCTCTGAATGTCCTTGAGTGTCCCAGCCATAGCCCGGACTTGAACCTGAGCAGAAATCTCTGGAGAGACCTGAAAATAGCTGTGCAGCAATGCCAACCTGACAGAGCATGAGAGGATCTGCAGAGGAGAATGGGAGAAACTCCCCAAATACAGGTGTGCCAAGCTTGTAGCGTCATACCCAAGAAGACTCAAGTCTGTAATCACTGCCAAAGGTGCTTCAACAAAGTACTGAGTAAACGGTCTGAATACTTATGTAAATGAGATATTTCTGTTTTTATTTTTAATAAATGTGCAAAAATTTCTATAAACCTGTTTTTGCTTTGTCATTATGGGGTGTTGTGTGTTGATTGATGTGGAAAATGTCAAGGGGTTTAAATACTTTCCGAAAGTACTGTTCTTCCCAAGTCAGGTGCTTAAGGCAAACTGGGTCACAGTTAAGCAGTGCATGTTTACCTCAGATCTCTTCTCGTGCCGTCATTTGAAAAACTCTGTTACAGTACAGCTTTTGAAAATATCTTACGGTCCAGAGCTACATTTAGAAAGATCTACTGTATATCATGCAAGAACTTACATTCTAAAAAGTTAAGTTTTACTGTATATCTGCATCCTGCTAAGACAGTGGTTGAAACACAATGCGCTGCATGCTGTTATGAATGAGCTTACTACGAGGAGGTGTAGCCCAATTCATTTTTACAACGTGCTGTAAGTATGATATACAAATGTGAGGTCTTTGATTGTTCTTTCGAGTGACTGAACTTTATCTCCTTGGAGACTACTGAGAAAAACAACCATCCTGCCCAAACCATTTACTGTCTGTCAGCTTTGATCTTTTAGTCCCAAATGTACAGCTGATGCACATTTAGCCAGGTCCCAGATCTGTTTCTGATTTACCTCCTATAGTCATTGTCATGCAAGACAGCAAAATTTGTAAATGCGTCAACTTCTTTGTTTTATTTTTCATTTGAGTATTTGTAAACAGTCATTTATACAGTAGCTACAAAATATGTTTACATCTCATGGACTGTCAGTCATTGCATACATTGATTCATAGCTCTGTCTATACATTTGAGAGCTTTATACCTGAGACGAGGCCATTAAAGCAATTATGCAAGTAAAAACACAATCTTGAGTCTGTAATTTAGCCCAACAGCAGGGACTGCTAATCACCCCCTGCTGTTGGGGTAAATTACAGTCTCAAGATTGTGGCTATAATTGCTTTAAATGTATATTCTAAGTTCAACAAGTTATGAAGTTAGGGGCTACCTGCATAGGGCTACCTGCCTTCACATCGTCTGGCTCTGAGGATCTTCCCTCAGAGACGATGCCATTCCCCAAACTATTTAATAAAGTTTCATATTGCATTCTGTCTTTTGTTGTTCATTCAGTTAAGCCTGTGCTCCATTGTACTCCAACTGTAAACAGTTTCTGTCTGTATGAAGGGGAACTATAATTCCATTATAGCTCAGCATCTTATGGGACCTGCGACTATGGGGAGCTGAGATAACAGTTGCACACCAGAGCAATTTCCAACCAGACCAGAAGTTTGACAAGTGACATTCTAGGTATGGAGCTGGGGCGCTTACTGTAAATTAAGCTAGTCTGGTCTGGGAAGTGCCATTAATACTGCAAAGCGTCATGTGCCTCTGATTTAGCAAAGGTCTGTGACGTCAAACTAGGTAGACCCGTGTACAGCCCACGCAGGTGTGTAAATGTATGTATGTATGTAATGTAAATGAGTAATTTTGTGGTGGAAAAAACATAGAACCGCTGTATTTAGTTTTAAAACAGTAATTTTCATGTCACGCAATACGCAATAAAAACAGTTGTGTTTATTGGCCTACTTTTGAGTAGTGTTTAATCTCAGAGTTGAATGAACGTCAATTTGTATAATTTCTTGTTTTATTGTGTGAAACACTCATACGTACAGTGCCTTCAAAGTATTCACACCCCTTTTACTTTTTCCACATTTGTTTTGTTACAGGCTGACATTTCTGAAATTAAAACTAAATGAAAAGCTGAAATGGCTTGAGTGCTCAACCCCTGTGTTATGGTAAGCCTAAATAAGGTCAGAAGTAAAAATGTGCTAAACAAATCATATAAGTTACATGGGACTCATTCCATGTTCAATAATAGTGGTTAACATGGTTTTTAATGACCACCCCATCTCTGTACCCAATGCATACAATGATCTGTAAGGTCCCTCAATTGAGTAGTGACTTTCAAGCACAGATTCAACCACAAAGACCAGGGAGGTTTTTCAGTGCTTCGCAAAGAAGGGCACCTATTGGTAGATGTGAAAAAAAGCAGATGCTGAATAACCTCTTGAGCATGGCGAAGTTATTAATTAGGACTTTGGATGGTGTATCAATACAGACAGTCACTAGAGTAAGATACAGGCGTTTTTCCTAACTCAGTTGGCGGAAGGGAAGGAAACTGCTCAGGGATTTCACCAAGACACCAATGTTGATTTTAAAACAGTGATATGTGATATGAGAACTGAGGATGGATCAACAACATTGTACTTACTACACAAAACTAACCTAAGTGAAAAGGAGGAATCCTGTAAAGAATTAACATATTCCATTTGCAACAAGGCACTTAAGTAATACTGTAAATACATATATATATATATTTTTTAAACTTTTTGTCCTGAATGTTTGGGGCAAATCCAACACAACACATCACTGAGTACCACTCTTCATATTTTCACAGGCAAAATCATAGAGGAAAACCAGGTTCCGTCTGCTTTCCAGTAGACACTGGGAGAATAATTAAACTTTCAGCAGGACAATAACCTAAAACACAAGGCCAAATCTACACTGGAGTTGACGACAATGAATGTTCCTGAGTGGCCTAGTTACAGTTTTGACTTAATTAAATCGGCTTGAAAATCTATGGCAAGACTTGAAAATGGCTGTCTAGCAATGATCAACAATCAACTTGACAGAGCTTGAATAATGTTTTTGTAGAGTAATGGGCAAATATTATACAATCCAGGTGTGCAAAGCTCTTAGAGACTTACTCAAAAATAAACAAAGCTGTAATCTCCGCCAAAGGTGCTTCTACAAAGTATTGACTCAGGGGTGTGAAAATGTGCAAACATTTCTAAAAACATGTTTTCACTATGTCATTATGGGGTATTGTGTGTAGATGGGTGAGAATTGTTTTTATTTTAATCAATTTTGAATTAAAGCTGTAACACAAAAAAATATTAATAAGTAAAGGGTTATGAATACTTTCTGAAGGCAATGTACATTTTATTTAATATGTTATGAATTTCATCGTTTAGTTTATTGTTGATATGCTGATGTTTCACACCCATGCCTTGTAAGACAGCGCTGGTATTAGTTCAACTCTACATGTGAGGGCTCCTCAGCGTCCAGACTGGGTGAAAAGTCCTCTCTCTCTCTGCTTTATTCTTTGCTTTATTCTTTCTATCCACTCAAAACTCCATCAAACACGCTAGCTAAGATGTCTGAGCATTTACAGTCTGGAGATAATTCAATAATGCTCTCTTTCCAGCAAGGGTACTCTTAAGATGAAGCCTCGAAGTGAGGAACAGAGTTTTGCCTGTTCTCTCAGTCTATGTAATATCATTGAGGTGACAGTTTCTTGAGTGCTTTGGAGGGGCACTTTGACTGGCCTCGTGATATAACAATTAGGCTATGTCATAGTAATAATAGAAAAGTAAATTGCAAATGCAAATTAAAATAGTGTGACTTTATTCTTTCTGAACTGGGCTCCATCAAATAGCTTTTCCTACTGCCGCCACCTAGTTATCAAGTCATCTGTGTTGGATTTTAATGTGGTGCCTTCAGCCCCTGGTGACCTGTTTAGATAGGGTGCACAGTAAGAGGAGGAGAGACACAGGGACAGTGTTGTAGAATCTTATTGATATGGACTGAATTACATAGTTTCCTTTAACTGCTGGTTAATAATCAGTTTCCCCCACCCAAATCATAATCTTAACCATTATTGGCTAATAGTCAACATACCCTGAACCAGCGGGTGATTTCTGTAGGCCTGACGAGCCCGTATTGCACTGTGTGAGAGTGGCGTGGTCAGCTAAGGCTAGCATTAGCATTTGGTAGAGGTATTACCCAAAGGAGGGGCAGGGAGAAGGGGAGCATTACTCTGCCCACGGGTCTGTCGAACACGCTTTTACAGTAGGAAGGAGTGAAGCATCTAGTGGTTAACCACCATGCTGGGATCACCAGTTAATGGTGACTAAGCCGGGACGCCAGTCAAAACCAGGATCTCTTGGCCCTGTACCCGGCAGCCTCGTGGGCTACCGGGAGCGTTCCCATGGAAAAGCTGTTAAACTGGCGGCGGCAGCGAGGGATGAGGAACAAATTTCCATCAGATCTACCCGGCAACATGTAGGTTCACATATTGTTGTGCCATATAGACTCGCCGTAAGACAGCCCCATAAATTGTGGTATAGTAAAGCTTAAGTGGTTGAACTGGTAGTTTAAGTGTTTTTGTTTATTTTTTTATCATTTATACAGGTGTGTGTTGGTTTTGCTTCAGGTTTTTCCACATGTTTCGGTCAAGCTATGGGGTGGATTCCCCAGGGTTATTTGTCTATCTGTTGTTGTGTCTGCGTCATCGTTGTCTCCAAGTTGCCATGCTAATGTAACTTTTCCACTCACGCCGGCTTTGCCAGCCGTCCATAAAGACGTCCTGGAGCTGATTGTTTCAGATCGTAAAGAGGAATCAAATTACTGTCTGGTAATGCCAATAAAGTCCTCTCTCTGACAGCATTCTCCTCTGGGGCGTAGGCTATGGCCTCACTTTTCCCATCACTGTATTTCCTCTCCTCCCATATTTTCAAGCGGTATTTTCAGCTTTTTCTCATTACCGGCTAATCTTCGGGATTTGTTACTAAAAGAATGAACAGATAATTGGCCAAATCAATGGAAGAACATGATATTCCACCAATCAAATACATTTTCATAATACATATATATATAAAAAATAAAGGGAACACTTACACAACACAATGTAACTCCAAGTCAATCACACTTCTGTGAAATCAAACTGTCCACTTAGGAAGCAACACTGATTGACAATAAATTTCACATGCTGTTGTGCAAATGGAATAGACAACAGGTGGAAATTATGCAAATAACATCTAGCAGGCCACAAATGTGCATGTGTCTGCTGAAACGGTCAGAAACAGACTCCATGAGGGTGGTATGAGGGCCCGACGTCTTCAGGTGGGGGTTGTGCTTAAAGGCCAACACCGTGCAGGACGTTTGGCATTTGCCAGAGAACACCAAGATTGGCAAATTCGCCACTGGCGCCCTGTGCTCTTCACAGATGAAAGCGGGTTCACACTGAAAACATGTGACAGACTTGACAGAGTCTGGAGACGCCGTGGAGAACGTTCTGCTGCCTGCAACATCCTCCAGCATGACCGGTTTGGTGGTGGGTCAGTCATGGTGTGGGGTGGCATTTCTTTGGGGGGCCGCACAGCCCTCCATGTGCTCGCCAGAGGTAGCCTGACTGCCATTAGGTACCGAGATGAGATCCTCAGACCCCTTGTGAGACCATATGCTGGTGCGGTTGGCCCTGGGTTCCTCCTAATGCAAGACAATGCTAGACCTCATGTGGCTGGAGTGTGTCAGCAGTTCCTGCAAGAGGAAGGCATTGATGCTATGGATTGGCCCTCCCGTTCCCCAGACCTGAATCCAATTGAGCACATCTGGGACATCATGTCTCGCTCCGTTGCACCACAGACTGTCCAGGAGTTGGCGGATGCTTTAGTCCAGGTCTGGGAGGAGATCCCTCAGGAGACCATCCATCACCTCATCAGGAGCATGCCCAGGCGTTGTAGGGAGGTCATACAGGCACGTGGAGGCCACACACACTACCGAGCCTAATTTTGACTTGTTTTAAGGACATTACATCAAAGTTGGATCAGCCTGTAGTGTGGTTTTCCACTTAAATTTTGAGTGTGACTCCAAATCCAGACCTCCATGGGTTGATAAATTTGATTTCCATTGATCATTTTTGTGTGATTTTGTTGTCAGCACATTCAACTATGTAAAGAAAAAAGTATTTAATAAGAATATTTCATTCATTCAGATCTAGGATGTGTTATTTTAGTGTTCCCTTTATTTTTTGAGCAGTGTATGTTGTTCATTGATGCGACTTCCTTTGAATACTGACTCTGTCATGTTTTTTTTTACAATTTACTGTATCCTTTCCATGAGGTATTCCTCACAGAAAAATATTTTCTCTTCTTGCTATGAATGGGTTGCAGGAATCGCTGAGGATCTAGCCACATCAAAGTAATCCTCAGCTCAAAATCCAGTGTTATATGCGTTCGCTTGGCTTTCTTATAATAACTGTGGTCTCAACCACTTGACAGATGATCTTTATCACAATCTCAAACTATTATACACTGCCGAGTGTGTAAACAGCAGCAACCTTACAGAGCCTTTTACCCACTATTGACTGGTGCTTTTGTTTGGTTGGTTTTATCCTCATTTACCCTACTTGTGGGTAAACACTAAATCTTTGTTAACTCCAAACATAGATTAATAAAAGCTCCCAGACGTCTTACCTGCTGTGAAATATTGGACGGTGTTCCTTTCTCGAAGACCTTTAGGCTTAGATATTAGATTGTGGCTTTGAGCTGGCACAGGCATGCCAGGGAGATATCAATCTTGTCTTTCTCAAAGCATATATCACAATCTGGTGTTTGCCTTTTGATGTTTAAGATTATCTCTGTGATGATGAGCTTGTTGCTCAACACTGAGCAGGCAAGTTCTCGGCTCTTCACGTATTGTGACATGCAGAATTCCAGTTGGCACATATGTACATTTCTGCAATTGATATTACCTTTGTTTACCCTGCTGAGAAAAACAGCATAGACAGGCATTAATTTCACGCAGGTTCATGCTGGTCTATTCTGGTCAGTTCTGGTCGGATGCTGGTCAAGCTGGTCTGACCAGCATGGTTCTAACTGGTTCTGCTGGCCAACCAGCCTTCATTGTGTTTTCGCTGGTGACTAGCCTTCATTGTATTTTCGGCTGGTGACCAGCCTTCATTGTATTTTCACTGGTGACCAGCCTTTGCTGTATTTTGGACTCTGGTGATCAGCATAAGCTAATGAAAAACCAGCATCAAGTCACATTATGCTGGCTTGCAACGTGATGTTTAATTTCTATTGGAATCCAGACAGAGTGGACTCCCACAGTCTCCGTTCAGAATGAAAGCCAGGGTTAGAAAGCTAAATCTGAGACTACCTAAACCATCTAAACTGGAACAACTACAGTATTTCAGTAAAGTGTGCAATAAGTCCAACTAAAATATTGTATCCGTTTAGAAAAATATGTGTTATCTATCTTTGTGTAGCATGAAATAAATGTTTTTATTAATTAACCTGTTGCTTCTACTCGGGACGCTTGCGTCCCAACTAGAGCTCTGGAAATGCAAATGCACTACGCTAAATGCTAATAGTATTAGTTAAAACTCAAAAGTTCATTAAAATACACATGCAGGGTATCGAATTAAAGCTACACTCGTTGTGAATCCAGGCAACAAGTCAGATTTTTAAAATGCTTTTCGGCGAAAGCATGAGAAGCTATTATCTGATAGCATGCAACACCCCAAAAGACCCACAGGGGACGTAAACAAAATAATTAGCATTTCGGCGTTAAACAAACCGCACAATAAAATAGAAAACATTCATTACCTTTCACCATCTTCTTTGTTGGCACTCCTAGATGTCCCATAAACACTATTTGGGTCTTTATTTCGATTAAATCGGTCCATATAAAGCCTAGATATCGTTATATGTAGACTGTGTGATAAACGAAAAAAACATCGTTTCAAAACGTAACGTCATTTTTTAAAATTCAAAAAGTCGACGATAAACTTTCACAAAACACTTCGAAATACGTTTGTAATGCAACTTTAGGTATTAGTAAACGTTAATAAGCGATAAAATTCATCAGGAGGCGATGTAAAGATCATTAGCTGTCCGTCTGGAAAAATGTCCGGCTAGAAACTCAACGAAAATATCCGGTCCTAGACCGGATTTAGATACGGTGTCCTGCATGTGTTTGACCAAGAAAAAACTCGAAGGGAAATGACAAGACTCTAGACACCGTGTGGAAGCTGTAGGTACTGCAACCTCAGTCAATTAATTGTGGTTCACCTTTATCAATGGGATCAAGTAGCGCATGGATATATTTTCCCATTTTCAGTGATCAGTTTTTCCTGTGCTTTTCGATGTAAATGCCGTTCTGGTAAAGCCACAGCAGTGATTTAACCAGTTTTTTAAACGTCTGAGTGTTTTCTATCCACACAGACTAAGCAAATGCATATACTATATTCCTGGCATGAGTAGCAGGGCGCTGAAATGTTGCGCGATTTTTAACAGAATGTTCAAAAAAGTAGAGGGTCGACTGAAGAGGTTAATGCAAAAACATATATTGCAACAAACAATAAAAAACTGGTTTTGCAGACCAGAGGGGTATCCTACAAAGAACCAGAGAGGTATCCTCCTTCAATTAACTTCACATTCCAGCTCAGGCTTCACCCTTACTCTACGACTGTGGATATTTCTCGTCCGCCTGCAGCTAACTCTAGAAGGTTCGTAACTGCACTTGCATGTCGCACATGGCTAGTCGAACACTGAACTCTTCATTGAGGCAATCCACAAGTCACTGCCACATTTTCATTTGTGCCGAAATCAGAATGAAAGAAAAGTTATCTTGCAAATTCAGCAGGTTATGGTGTGAAAGAAGCTTTTATAAGTGCCATCTTTATTGTATTAATTATCGTTAATGCTGTCTTTGGTGAATCAATGAACAAACCCTTTCCCCCCCATTCCTATCATTAGAATTGTTTTATTAAGCAACTTTTTAAATGCATTCTATCATGACTAAATGTGAAATACTTTACCACTTCAATTATTTTACACAAAAAACATTGGATTAATAAAATATCTAATCAGTCGTCTTCCTCAAATGAAGAGGATGATGACACAATATTTGCAAGAGGGAGGGAATCTGATTTCATTGGTCCTCAACTCGTGGCTTAGTAATTTCATGTAGATTTACCTGGCGAAAGGGAGGGCAACTATCGTATGCCTGGTTATCCCGAGTAGACATCAAGGTTGACCAAAGTTACCTCACTAAGTCCTCAACCTGTGTCGTAGGATACCCATCAGTAAAATTCTGATTACTTGAGAGTCAACCTCACTTTGGATAAGAACTCACAACTTCTCGGTTGCTAGTGAATTGAATTTCCTGCTACGCCATTGGATATGTGGGTATGATAAAGATTGTTAAAAGATTAGAACCAATAGATGTTATGTCATTTGTCCCTATGGGGGCACCCTTTTGGGTGCCACGAAGAACACTTTGATTTGACCTGGGGAACCCTTTTGAGTTTGATTCATAACCCTCTCATGAAGAACCCTCTGGTTCAAGGTAGAACCAATGACAGGTTCTACAGTTAGACTTATAGGATTCTTAACTTCTTAAGAAGTTAACTGCTCATGGCACACACTGTCTGGTGTTGTGGAAATTGCAAGATGATGTTATAATGCTTTTATTGCATTATAATGGTTGTTTTATTCGAAAGAATAGAGTGTTCTGTTAACTATTGTGTGTTCTACTGAGGAGTGCCTCTATGAGATAACACTGACAAAGGAGATTTACGATGTCTTTGGGTTATAAAACCTAAAGAGTATTCCAGAGAACATGAGGTAATGTTTTTGTGCTATACCGTACCAGGGTGAGACGGTTCCAGTTTGGAGTAGGAGGACCAGACACTGGTCTATACAATGATGTCTGCTATGTATTATAGATACCTTTCATACAAATCTTAACCTTGTGACCATTCTATGTATCTGTTGTTTGTCATGTAGGTTGAGAGGGGTGTATCTTTGCTATAAAATATCTCAGAGCCATTGTGTTGTCACTTTCAATGGTTCCTTAGAAATGGTGCATCATTGAAAGTCATTGCTAATGCAAAGCTCTTATTATTAAAGATGTAGTTTAAGTATAACTCTGACTCGTGTGTTAAGTTAAACTCTGCTCATTTGGTAATACAGAAATTAACCACCACATTGGATAAAGGCATTTGTTAACTTCTTGGTGACAGGGGGCAGTATTTTCACATCCGGATTAAATGCATGCCAAAATTCAACTACCTGCTACTCATCTCCAGAAGATAGGATATGCATACCATCAGTAGATTTGGATAGAAAACACCCTGAAGTTTCTAAAACTGTTTGAATCATGTCTGTGAGTATAACAGAACTTAATTAGCAGGCCGGAACCCCGAGGACAAACCATTCAGATTATTTTTTTTAGGTCACTCTCTTTTCAATGGATTTTAATTGGGAATCCACCTTCTTGCAGTTCCTATCGCTTCCACTGGATGTCAACAGTCTTTAGAAATTGGTTGATGTTATTCCTTTGTGTAATGAAGAAGTATGGCCATCTTGAACAAGGGTCACTTGAAGTATACTGTTAAATAGAGGCGCGTGACCAGAAAGCATGCGTCAGTTTGTTTTCTTCCTGTATTGAACACAGATCATCCCGTCTTCAATTCTATCGATTATTTACTTTTAAAAAATACCTAAAATTGTATTACAAAAGTCGTTTGAAATGTTTTGGCAAAGTTTACAGGTAACTTTTGAGATATTTTGTAGTCACGTTGCTCAAGTTGTAACCAGTGTTTTTCTGGATCAAACGCGCCAAATAAATGGACATTTTGGATATATATCGACGGAATTAATCGAACAAAAGTACCATTTGTGATGTTTATGGGACATATTGGAGTGCCAACAAAAGAAGCTCATCAAAGGTAAGGCATGAATTATATTTTTATTTCTGTGTTTTGTGTCGCGCCTGTAGGGTTGAAATATGCTTTCTCTCTTTGTTTACGGAGGTGCTATCCTCAGATAATAGCATCGTTTGCTTTCGCCAAAAAGCCTTTTTGAAATCTGACATGTTGGCTGGATTCACATCAAGTGTACCTTTAATTTGCTATCTTGCATGTGTGATTTAATGAAAGTTTGATTTTTATAGTGATTTATTTGATTTTGGCGCTCTGCATTTTCCCTGGCTTTTGGCCAGGTGGGACGCATATCCTAGAGAGGTTATTAACTATAATGTAAATGTACCTGTAATTTGACAGTAAGTTACCGTCTACTGAGTTGCAGTAAGAATACAGTATACAGTATTATTGTTGTAAAATGACTTGTTGTTTACATTACTTTCACTGCATTTTGAAATGTAGGTGGGGGCAATGTGCTGGTGGGTGCTCATTAGTATATTTGGGGGCATAGTCAAAATATGTTGTATTTGTGCCAACCTTTAGTGGAAGTGTTGTACCAGTTGAAGTGGTTTCATCATTATGCTTATGACGATTGTGGGCAGGTGTGGTGAAGATGGTGGAGTTTGAGCGACGACGACGGGGGGTGTGATGATTATTTGCATTTCTTCCATCAAGAGGGAGTGGCTTTTCTCTCTGAAATAGGGCACCGTTGAAAGGAGTGCTAACTGGGGTGGCGTTAATTTCTGTGGAGGATCAACTGAAATGGAAGATTGCCAGTGTTTGTGTTGCACGCCATTTAGTGCAACAAAGAAGATTGCCAGTGTTTGTGTTGCACGCCATTTAGTGCAACAAAGACCGAGTGGAGAGCATGGTGAAACAGAGTAGACACTGTCTCTCCAGCTGAGTTTTGATGCAGAGTCTTTAACCCACAAAGTCAAGTTAGGATGTGTCAGTTATCCCGTGAGAGCTATGTTTTAGGTGACAAACTTGTGGTCATGTTGCAGCCATGTGTAGGTGGGAGATTCCTAGATGTAAGAAGTGTGCAGGAGGGCATGGGACAAAGGAATGTGTAGTATCAGTGGGAATGGTGGGAATGGTGCTGGAGATCAAAAGTGTTCAGTGAGAGAAAGGCAGGTTGAGGATGCCAGGATCAGAGTAGTACAGTGAAGAGAGTAATAAGAAGAGGAAGATGGGTCCAAGTTGAGGGATCCTAAAAGGCTCCCTGTAGTATTGGGTCTGCGACTGCCACCAACCGCTTTCTTTCTGGACTTGGCAGTTTTCCTGGAGTGAATCAAACAAACAAGGCATCCAAGATGAGATCAATCCAACACACTTAATTTACTAACTCTTGGTTCAACATGCATAGATGAGAGAGAGAGTACTAGCCAGGTAATACAACAGATGATAAGTAATTAATCTTCCGGGTTGGAGCGAGCGGTCGCATTCGCACTTCGGCCCGCAGGTAGTATAACTTTTCATTACATTTCATTACATTTCACTATAGCACAACGGTTTGATTTGTCTAATCTTAGCAATTTCTTCTTAGCTAGCTACATAGCCGTCTTTGTATCAAAGATAATTGCGTAATTATCGTATTTCGTCGTCCTAACGTAGTCTACACTGCTATCTGCCCAGCAGCTAGCCAGCTAGCCAGCTAGCTAACGTCCACCGTCTACCGAATAGCAGCACTGTAAAAACTATTACACTCAGCTGAACGACTTGATTAGTGTAGTGTTAGCTAGCTACATAGTTGTCTTTGCTGTCTTCGTATCCAAGATAATTGTGTGTGTTTAGAGTGTGTAGTCTTAGAGTGATTATCTTAATTTACCGAGGTTAGTTAGCCAGCTATCTGTCGTCCTTAACGTAGGAGACACTGCTAGCTAGCCAACAGCTAGCCAACGTCTACCGAATAGAACTTCCTCACTCAACAACCCGGTCGCATTCCGCTTCGCTCCACAGGTAGTATCACATGTTCATTTTATTTCATTACAGTACAACGGTTTGATTTGTTTGATCGTAGCTAGCTACATAGCTAGCTACATAGCCGTCTTTGTATCAAAGATAATTGTGTAGTCTAGAGCGATTTCCTAGGTTAGCTAGCCAGCTATTGTCGTTCTTTTAACGCAACGTAACGTAATCAACACTGCTAGCTAGCCAGCTAGCCCCCGAATAGCAGCACTGTAGAAACTATCACACTCAACGGAACGACTTGATTAGTGTAGTGTCAACAACGCAGCCACTGCCAGCTAGCCTACAAAGTCAACAACGCAGCCACTGCCAGCTAGCCTACTTCAGCAGGACTGTATCATTTTAATCATTTTAGTCAATAAGATTCTTGCTACGTAAGCTTAACTTTCTGAACATTCGAGACGTGTAGTCCACTTGTCATTCCAATCTCCTTTGCATTAGCGTAGCCTCTTCTGTAGCCTGTCAACTATGTGTCTGTCTATCCCTGTTCTCTCCTCTCTGCACAGACCATACAAACGCTCCACACCGCGTGGTCGCGGCCACCCTAATCTGGTGGTCCCAGCGCGCACGACCCACGTGGAGTTCCAGGTCTCCGGTAGCCTCTGGAACTGCCGATCTGCGGCCAACAAGGCAGAGTTCATCTCAGCCTATGCCTCCCTCCAGTCCCTCGACTTCTTGGCACTGACGGAAACATGGATCACCACAGATAACACTGCTACTCCTACTGCTCTCTCTTCGTCCGTCCACGTGTTCTCGCACACCCCGAGAGCTTCTGGTCAGCGGGGTGGTGTTTCCGGGATCCTCATCTCTCCCAAGTGGTCATTCTCTCTTTCTCCCCTTACCCATCTGTCTATCGCCTCCTTTGAATTCCATGCTGTCACAGTTACCAGCCCTTTCAAGCTTAACATCCTTATCATTTATCGCCCTCCAGGTTCCCTCGGAGAGTTCATCAATGAGCTTGATGCCTTGATAAGCTCCTTTCCTGAGGACGGCTCACCTCTCACAGTTCTGGGCGACTTTAACCTCCCCACGTCTACCTTTGACTCATTCCTCTCTGCCTCCTTCTTTCCACTCCTCTCCTCTTTTGACCTCACCCTCTCACCTTCCCCCTACTCACAAGGCAGGCAATACGCTCGACCTCATCTTTACTAGATGCTGTTCTTCCACTAACCTCATTGCAACTCCCCTCCAAGTCTCCGACCACTACCTTGTATCCTTTTCCCTCTCGCTCTCATCCAACACTTCCCACACTGCCCCTACTCGGATGGTATCGCGCCGTCCCAACCTTCGCTCTCTCTCCCCGCTACTCTCTCCTCTTCCATCCTATCATCTCTTCCCTCTGCTCAAACCTTCTCCAACCTATCTCCTGATTCTGCCTCCTCAACCCTCCTCTCCTCCCTTTCTGCATCCTTTGACTCTCTATGTCCCCTATCCTCCAGGCCGGCTCGGTCCTCCCCTCCCGCTCCGTGGCTCGACGACTCATTGCGAGCTCACAGAACAAGGCTCCGGGCAGCCGAGCGGAAATGGAGGAAAACTTGCCTCCCTGCGGACCTGGCATCCTTTCACTCCCTCCTCTCTACATTTTCCTCCTCTGTCTCTGCTGCTAAAGCCACTTTCTACCACTCTAAATTCCAAGCATCTGCCTCTAACCCTAGGAAGCTCTTTGCCACCTTCTCCTCCCTCCTGAATCCTCCCCCCCCCTCCTCCCTCTCTGCAGATGACTTCGTCAACCATTTTGAAAAGAAGGTCGACGACATCCGATCCTCGTTTGCTAAGTCAAACGACACCGCTGGTTCTGCTCACACTGCCCTACCCTGTGCTCTGACCTCTTTCTCCCCTCTCTCTCCAGATGACATCTCGCGTCTTGTGACGGCCGGCCGCCCAACAACCTGCCCGCTTGACCCTATCCCCTCCTCTCTTCTCCAGACCATTTCCGGTGACCTTCTCCCTTACCTCACCTCGCTCATCAACTCATCCCTGACCGCTGGCTACGTCCCTCCCGTCTTCAAGAGAGCGAGAGTTGCACCCCTTCTGAAAAAACCTACACTCGATCCCTCCGATGTCAACAACTACAGACCAGTATCCCTTCTTTCTTTTCTCTCCAAAACTCTTGAACGTGCCGTCCTTGGCCAGCTCTCCCGCTATCTCTCTCAGAATGACCTTCTTGATCCAAATCAGTCAGGTTTCAAGACTAGTCATTCAACTGAGACTGCTCTTCTCTGTATCACGGAGGCACTCCGCACTGCTAAAGCTAACTCTCTCTCCTCTGCTCTCATCCTTCTAGACCTATCGGCTGCCTTCGATACTGTGAACCATCAGATCCTCCTCTCCACCCTCTCCGAGTTGGGCATCTCCGGCGCGGCCCATGCTTGGATTGCGTCCTACCTGACAGGTCGCTCCTACCAGGTGGCGTGGCGAGAATCTGTCTCCTCACCACGCGCTCTCACCACTGGCGTCCCCCAGGGCTCTGTTCTAGGCCCTCTCCTATTCTCGCTATACACCAAGTCACTTGGCTCTGTCATAACCTCACATGGTCTCTCCTATCATTGCTATGCAGACGACACACAATTAATCTTCTCCTTTCCCCCTTCTGATGACCAGGTGGCGAATCGCATCTCTGCATGTCTGGCAGACAACTCATCTGGTGATGAGGTTGACAACTCCATTGTGTCCTCCTCCCAGAGCGCTAAGAACCTTGGCATGATCCTGGACAACACCCTGTCGTTCTCAACTAACATCAAGGCGGTGGCCCGTTCCTGTAGGTTCATGCTCTACAACATCCGCAGATTACGACCCTGCCTCACACAGAAAGCGGCGCAGGTCCTAATCCAGGCACTTGTCATCTCCCGTCTGGATTACTGCAACTCGCTGTTGGCTGGGCTCCCTGCCTGTGCCATTAAACCCCTACAACTCATCCAGAACGCCGCAGCCCGTCTGGTGTTCAACCTTCCCAAGTTCTCTCACGTCACCCCGCTCCTCCGCTCTCTCCACTGGCTTCCAGTTGAAGCTCGCATCCGCTACAAGACCATGGTGCTTGCCTACGGAGCTGTGAGGGGAACGGCACCTCAGTACCTCCAGGCTCTGATCAGGCCCTACACCCAAACAAGGGCACTGCGTTCATCCACCTCTGGCCTGCTCGCCTCCCTACCACTGAGGAAGTACAGTTCTCGCTCAGCCCAGTCAAAACTGTTCGCTGCTCTGGCCCCCCAATGGTGGAACAAACTCCCTCACGACGCCAGGACAGCGGAGTCAATCACCACCTTCCGGAGACACCTGAAACCCCACCTCTTTAAGGAATACCTAGGATAGGATAAAGTAATCCTTCTCACCCCCCCCCTTAAAAGATTTAGATGCACTATTGGCTGTTCCACTGGATGTCATAAGGTGAACGCACCAATTTGTAAGTCGCTCTGGATAAGAGCGTCTGCTAAATGACTTAAATGTAATGTAAATGTAAATGTAGTAGGTAGAGAGTGATAGGAATAACATGTGCTTCAATAAGGTTGGTTTCTTAGCGTTCATAGCCATAGTTATCAACTGTACTGCAGAAATGGAATGTAAATAACAGAAAAAAGATGCTGTGGTGGCAGCTGCAGAGAAGTACTTGGGTGTAGGAGATGTATTGCAGAGGAGTTACAATGTGTGTTGAATGATAGTGTCCCATCCTCCCAGGCTGCTGGCCTAAGTAGGATCAGATAGGGTAAATTAGTGGAATAGTGGTGAGGTTTTAATTGGTGTAGGGTTAGTTGGTAGAGCAGTTTTTCTTTGTTTTTCTCGTGAGTGTCATGAAAAGTGTAATGAATTCACACTCCAGAACAGTAGGTGGAAACACAGAGTTAGATAAGAGAAATATATGAATAGGGCAGCCTCACTCCAGTACAGTAGGCGGTGGTGTACACATCTTTCCGTTGGTGGCGATCTGAAGATGATGAAGTTTAAACTTATAATTTGTCCACACCCAGTTCTACAATATTTGTTAGAGCATGTGACAATCAAGAGCTGCCCTATTATTAAGAGGTTTCCAGTATCTTAATGGCAGTTAGCCATCGGGAAGTTCATGTTTCATTTTTCTTGACCTTTTCACGCATGAGTTCCAAATATCTCTAACAGTTACATTACATTACATTTAAGTCATTTAGCAGACGCTCTTATCCAGAGCGACTTACAAATTGGTGCTTTCACCTTATGACATCCAGTGGAACAGCCACTTTACAATAGTGCATCTAGGTCTTTTAAGGGGGGAGGGGGAGAAGGATTACTTTATCCTATCCTAGGTATTCCTTAAAGAGGTGGGGTTTCAGGTGTCTCCGGAAGGTGGTGATTGACTCCGCTGTCCTGGCGTCGTGAGGGAGTTTGTTCCACCATTGGGGGGCCAGAGCAGCGAACAGTTTTGACTGGGCTGAGCGGGAACTGTACTTCCTCAGTGGTAGGGAGGCGAGCAGGCCAGAGGTGGATGAACGCAGTGCCCTTGTTTGGGTGTAGGGCCTGATCAGAGCCTGGAGGTACTGAGGTGCCGTTCCCCTCACAGCTCCGTAGGCAAGCCTATAGTTGCCCGACATGAGTTTCTCTATGTAAGTGATGTCAGAATGCACTCACTGTTCCAAAATGTGATTGTAACGCAACAGGACAGTTAATTATCTATAGGCTAATTATCTATAGGCTATGTTTCAATTTGCTCATTTCAAATTATTTTCTAACAAGTCTTATTTTCTAACAACAGTTTGAATTGTGTTCTGCCTCCTCATTAATTCACATAGAAGTTGCAGACAATTTATGTTTGAGGCTTTACTGAGCCCGACAACAAGAGCCCAAGCACTTCCCCAGTGTTTCCCCAGATCAAGTATGTAGACATTTGTGCATCTTTAGTCAAAACAGGCCTTGCACAAACTTTTTCCCCCTGGCACATTTCCTGGCTGGCTCCCGCATTGCCATCTTTATTGTTTTCCTTACAAATAATAACTTTGTACATGTGTACATTCCTATCAAAGTAAATGCCTTATTTTAGTATATTGTGTTGTTCTTTCTACTGTAGCATCCGTATGTAGTATGTGTGGAGCATGATGTATTTATTGTTTTATTTAATCCTGGTGACAAATCATGCTTTCCGATTCTTGCATTGATTCTAATGGACACATAAGATTTGTGTAAAATGCTTTTTTGAAGGTTGTACTGATTATGATGAGCTAAAGCTAAGCTATTTGCCAGCTATGTGTGGCACGATGTTTGTTGACATTATACAATACCTTCTGCGTGTCATGTAAATGCTTGTCATACCAAAGATGTTATAACAAAATGAGGTGAAGGGATGGTTCACTTGACTGATTTATGGTGCTTTCAAGACAACGGGGAATTTGGAAAAATACAAGGTCAAATCATTACATCAGGGATCTTCACGTCGGAAAGTGAAAGCTCTAAAAAGAGTTCCTGAGTTGGAATTCCAAATTGGATGACAGTTCAAAACTATCTTTTCTCAGTCGGAGCTTGTTTTTTCTTGAGTTCCCAGTTGTCTTGAACGCACTGAAGTCAGAGATTTCCCAGTTTTGAGTTACCAGTTGTTTTGAACGCGCCATCAGATTGTAACTATGACATCACAGGGTAGCCAGCTCAGACTCCCCTTTCCTGGGGTTTTATCTGTATTTCGCTTGTAAACTTCTCCTTTGTTTGCCCCCATTTATTAATCATTGTAATCATAGTAATATTTTCTGCATTGTATCCCTCCATGATTACCGTCCCCCATTTATGCTCCCTATGGACTTGAAAACCCCCCACAAATAATTTGACCACACCACAACCCCCCCCCCCCCCCTAAAATGATTTCATCCAAATCTGGAAACCCCTGTTTCGCTACGGTTAGGCTAGGCAGTGGGCTTGTATTTGGGATGATGATCTGTGAGGCGATAACATTTTATGTGCTTTGTGGCTTGTCAAAAAGTGTAAATGACTTGTCAAGTCATGTGCTTCAGTTTTTGTATACACTGTAACAAGTACATTGAAGATTTGTAATATACTGAAAAGAGGCTTAACTAAGTTCATATTCTTCGGTCAATGGGCTCAGCCATCTTTGACATGATTTAGTTGTGTCTTTTAGTGAATGGCATTCTGGGATTAAGGAGTTCCCCCAGATCAAGTATGAAGATATGCGCATCTCTAGTCAGAAGGGGGCCTTTCACAAACTTTTTCCCCCGGCATATTTTCTGGCTGGCGCCCGCATTGCCTTCATTGTTGTTTTACTTCCTACTTGGACATTGGGCATGTGTGCATTCCTGTCAAAGTAAGTGCCTTATTTTCTGTATATCATGTTATCATTTATACTATAGCATACTGTATTTTCTGTTTTATTCACATTTTCTAGTACTGGTGAAAAATCATGCATTCTGATTCTTGGTTGTCACGTAAGTGTCTGTCAGACTTAAGATGTTATAACAAGGGATAGTTCACTCAAATGATTTATGGTGCTTTCAAGACAACTGGGAACTCTGAAGAATATGAGGTCAAATCATGACTTCAGTGATTTTCAGGTTGTATGGTCGGAGCTCTAGAAAGAGGCCTGAGTTCCCGAGTTGGAATTCCGAGTTCTGACACGCATCTCTTTTCTAAACAATATTACATTTATCCCTTGTGCTCACCAGAGATGTGGTACATTGTAAACAAGTCTAGCTGTTAGGTCACTAACTTTTTTGTCAGCGCAACCTGTTATTTAGACTGGTTTACGGAATGAGTTTGACTGTGGATGTGTTTCGTGTGATTCATGGATGATGAAGTTTGCATTTATCTCTTACAATAAAAATTGAAATTGAGGAATAAAGTTGTGAAGACCTTTATTTCCCATCAGTACAAAACATTGTTTAGATGCTTTTCAAAGAATAATGCTGTTTAGGCTGGTTTGTTTGCATCATACATTCTGTTACTACTGTTCCAATCACATTTTTACAATGGCACGCTGCATCGTACATGTCAAACGGTTAGCCTCTACAGGATATGTGTCCCCTACGCGGGATGGTTGTGCTAACATGTGCTAATGTGATTAGCATGATGTTGTAAGTAACATGAACATTTCGCAGGTCATAGACATGTCTGATATGGGCAGAAAGCTTAAATTATTGTTAATCTAAACTGCACTGTCCAATTTACAGTATCTATTACAGTGAACAAATACCATGCTATTGTTTGAGGAGAGTGCATAACAACATAAACTTTCATCACGGCACCTGGTTTGATACATTCACCTCCGAAGGTATAAATAATGTACTTACATTCAGTAATCTTGTTCTGATTTGTCGTCCTGAGGGTCTCAGAGATAAAATGTAGCATAGTTTTGTTTGATAAAATCCTGCTGTGTCTGCCCCCCTCCTTCCCCACCATCTAGATGTGTGAAGGTTAGTGTCTTTTCTGTAGAGAAGCTAATTATACATAATTATGACAAATTCTAAATTGTGCCTAGTCCTAAATCATATAATGGCCTTTCTCTTGCATTTCAAAGATGATGGGTTCAAAAAAATAAATAGAAAATGTATATTTTTTCTTCGTATTATCTTTTACCAGATCTAATGTGTTATATTCTCCTACATTAATTTCGCATTTCCACAAACTTCTAAGTGTTTCATGTCCTGACCTACAGGCAGTTAGATTTGGGTATGTCATTTTAGGCAAAGATGTTATTTTAAAATGTTCGATCCTTACTGTCAGTTTAGGTCCAGTAGTTTTTGTAAAATTCACAGTAACTTACCGTGGTTGATCTCTGTCACATTTCGGGTTGAGATTTACCGGGATTTACCGCCCAAAACCACTCCCTTTTCCAAGGATAAATAACTATGAGAAACTGGTAAATTATAAGAAATGATTTATATGAACAGCATGGCGTGAAATGGAACTGTTAAATTATATGCCATGTCTAAATCTGGCTTCTCTACGGCCTATGCATGATATATCAATGCTCAGGGTGAGGACAGACAGCCAATCTCAGTATGGAGCAGCAGTTCACAATGCATGTAGACCTATCATCTCAACATGAAAACTTTTTTTATTGTGACAGCTAGGCCTACACTTGTTGCAGCATAGCCTATGCTACAGTAATATAAAACTGAATGTCTAATTTACCCATCTGGCTTTCGGGGGTCACATTGTTTTGAAAATAATATTGTTGCTTTAAATCAGTGAACACATGATCACTCTCTCCCAGTATTTTTCTCTCCATCAGCTCCATTCAAATTGCATCCAAAATAGATAATCCTGTTTAAGATTGATATATATGGATGCCATATCTTACCTCCTTTCAGGTAATACATGCAATGCAGTATTTCTTATACCAATAGGCTATTTGAAAGAGGATGCAAGCTGTTTTTTGCTGAATGTTAAATACACCAAACCAATAGAACTCACGGGTAGTTTGAAAGAATAGTGAACGTGCGATGACGGTAGGCTATACCAGTTATTTATTCAAACCCATAAAGTGAAGAGAAGTGAAAGTCTTCTGCATCTAATTCTAGTCCTATATTATTCAAGGATGTCATTAGAATGATGAACAAAACCTTCATTTGACTGTTGAAAGCGAGGAAGGAATGAACCAACAATAGAGAGAGAAAGATGATGTAAGCTAATAACATTAAGGGAAATATTATGAAAGGTATATATGCGTCATCCTACTAATTATACAAATAGGCCCTATTATACATGAAAATTAAAATCTAATTTGCTAGCCTATACTGCCCTACCACACAAAAGAGTAGTAAATGCACATTTGGTCAAACATTTGTTACTTACATTTTTGACACATTAGTTACATGCATTATCATGAACACAAATGTGACCGACCACCTTGATTCGGTCTCATGTATCAACATTTGAAATTGTGTTCTTTGATATTGGATAAAAGCAGAGACACAGATGTACAAAATGATATATCATACACTGTATTTTGAGGAACAAAATACAGTCTACAGTAATTCTGCTTTGAAAGTTGATTGTACATTTTGAGAAAATGGCCTTTGAATATATCAGTTTATATACACCCATTTAGCATTGTTCACACCCTCTTAAGCCAGGAGGAATCTATGGGAATCTATGGGAGGAATGATGTCAGCGTTGCGCAGCAGCTGAAACCTGATCCCAACTGAGTCCGAACCCTCCTTGGCAACAACAACACCATGCTCCAGAGCATCAAAGCTGTAAAACAGGAAAGAACAAAAATAATTGAGAAGACATTACAACCTTGCACAACACCAATTCATCTTCCAAGTTTAGATGAGAAGAATAACCTCATGCAATGCAACGAAAATTATATTCACCGGAAGTGCTGGTACTGCTTGATCTATGGCAGCGGCCTGAAGTGTGGAGTCAGGTGTTGTTGCCAGCCATAGCCTTCCACCAGCACCGTACCATCCTCCAGTCCAAGCAGCTGTGGGATGTTGACCCCTTTCACAGTGCTGTCCTTCACAACACCAGCAATTTCAGACAAAGTGTTCACTCTGGTCTTTCTGAAGTTCTGCTTGATGAGGCCGAAGCACCGGTCGGGGGTGAACTTGGTGTGGCCTGTGATCAGGAAGTGAAGGTCCAGAGAGTGGTGGAGCTTGTGCAGTGTCCGCCAGGCTCAAAACCTTCTTCTAGTTCCTCTGTCCAGTGTCTGTGTTCTTTTGCCCATTAATCTTTTATTTTTATTGGACAGTCTGATGTATGGCTTTTTCTTTGCAACTCTGCCTAGAAGGCCAGCATCCCGAAGTCACCTCTTCACTGTTGACGTTGAGATTGGTGTTTTGAGGGAACTATTTAATGAAGCTGCCAGTTGAGGTCTCGTGAGGTGTCTGTTTCTCAAACTAGACACTCTAATGTACTTGTCCTCTTGCTCAGTTGTGCAATGGGGCCTCCCACTCCTCTTTCTATTCTGGTTAGAGTCAGTTTGCGCTGTTCTGGGAAGGGAGTAGTACACAGCGTTGTACGAGATCTTCAGTTTCTTGGCAATTTCTCGCATGGAATAGCCTTCATTTCTCAGAACAAGAATATACTGACGAGTTTCAGAAGATAGGTCTTTGCTTCTGGCCATTTTGAGCCTGTAATCAAACCCACAAATGCTGATGCTCCAGATACTCAAATAGCCTAAAGATGGCCAGTTTTATTGCTTCTTTAATCAGAACAACAGTTTTCAGCTGTGCTATAGTAATTGCAAAAGGGTTTTTAAAATTATAAACTTGGATTAGCTAACACAACGTGCCATTGGAACACAAGAGTGATGGTTGCTGATAATGGGCCTCTCTACGCCTATGTAGATATTTAAAAATAAATCTGCCATTTCCAGCTACAATAGTCATTTACAACATTAACAATGTCTACACTGTATTTTAGATTAATTTGATGTTATTTTAATGGTAAAAAAATGTGCTTTTCTTTCAAAAACAAGGACATTTCTAAATATCCCCAAACTTTTGAACTGTAGTGTATTTCTTTCAATCGTGCTGTCATGTTTAATGTAAAATTTCAATCTATCTAATCGAATAGGATACACAGATTGCGAGTTGAAGATAAATACTTTTACTAAGAGTATTAGTATATTAGTAATTGACTGACCGTGTCTCTCCAGATCTCCTAACAGTAGATCTCCTAACAGTACTATTTCTAGGGTCAATTTTAGATCAATGCAATGCATTTTCAGCCATTCCTGAACCTGAGACCAGAAACAGGCTACCTGATGGCAATACCAAAATAAATGTTCTATTGATTCTGTATCCTCACAATAAAATCTGCAGAGCTTCAATGATTTTATGCCCCAAATATTCAACATTTTGTTGGTGCCAAGAATTCTATATAATAATTTTAGCTGAAAAGCACGAAGTCTTGAATCTTGCGTCATTTTATATATCAACTCATACACCCTGTACCATGGAATTGGAACATAAACAAATTTCTTCCCAACTATTTTGCAATCTGTATGGCACAGTTGTCAACATCCTGGTCCTCAAATTAAACTGGTATACTTTCCTATTTATGCTATTTTTATTCCTCCGCCAGTGTTGATCCTTTATATTGGGCAGACAGACCAGTTCCCTACCTCCTCCTGCTGCCACCTCCATTTAATTTGACCTTTATTTAACCAGGCAAGTCAGTTAAGAACACATTCTTATTTTCAATGAAGGCCTGGGAACGGCCTGATGATTTGGGGTTAACTGCCTGTTCAGGGGCAGAACGACAGATTTGTACCTTGTCAGCTCGGGGGTTTGAACTCGCAACCTTCCGGTTACTAGTCCAACGCTCTAACCACTAGGCTACGCTGCCGCCCCAGGTTTCCCCATGTTTGGGGTAATGCTGTAATCAATTGGTTGTACTCTTGGATTGAGCAGACCTTCCCGTAGAACTCCATGAAGGACAGAACTCTACCATTACAATTTACAATATCATTTAAGAATAAAATACCCTTTTCAAACATCTTTCCCGTAAATACAGGTATTTTATCAACCAGCAAATTTGAGTTCAGCCATAATATTGGTTGTAATATTTGTTCTATCTTTTCAGGTGAATGAAATTGAAATTGTAGCCAACTCTGTAATGCTTGTTTGAAAAAAATAGATACTTTGAAAATGATTGAAAATGTGACATGGCAATTTTTAAACAAAGCTTTTCTTAGTAATCTACTTGAGAACCATTTAGGGTTCAAGTAAAACTTTTGAGGTAGTGAAGCTTTTAGAGAGAGGTTTAGTGCTTTTATATTTAATAATCTCAACCCACCCAATTCATATTCATTATATAGATAGGCACGCTTTATTTTGTCTGGTTTAGCGTCCCAGATAAAGCTAAATATTTTTTGTTCATATGATTTGAAAAACAAATCATCAGGCGTAGGCAGCACCATATAAGTAAGTGAGTAAACTGAGATATGACTAAGGAGTTAATCAGGGAAATTCTTCCATAAATAGACAGGTATTTATTGACAGCAGACACCCTTGTTTAACTCTTCTTGACAATTCAAAACTCTCTGAGAAGTAGCTGTTAAACCTGGGGTTGCTATACATTATTTTTACACATTTTATAAGAGAATCACCAAAATTGAAAAAATCCAGCCATTTCTAAATAAAATCCAGTATAACTTTATCAAATGCCTTTTCAAAATCCGCTATAAATACCAGGCCTGGCTTCTTAGATTTTTCATGATTTTCTATTATTTCTACTAGTTGTCCAATTTCTACCTTAGAGAGACGTTTTATTTCTCTATTTGGTTAGGTCGGTGTGTGATTTGGGGTGGGCATTCTTGTTGTCTATTTCATTGTTTTTGGCCGAGTATGGTTCCCAATCAGAGGTAGCTGTCTATCGTTGTCACTGATTGGGATCATACTTAGGCATCCCTTTTTCCCACTTTCTGTTGTGGGATCTTGTTTTTGTTAGTTGCTGGTTTAGCGCTACATTACTTTACGTGTTGTTTATCTTTCTTGTTGTTTTGGGTTGTTCATTTAATAAATTCAAAATGCATGCCTACCACACTACACCTTGGTCTCATTCCGACGACAGTTGTAACATCTGTCTAAAATGTTTAGCTTCCCCTTTTAAAATATAATTCAGAGAATCATAGATGACTCCATCTTCAGTAAAGAGTTTCTGCAAATTCCTTTTTGTTTTAGCGTTCCTGTATTGGAGATTCAGGAATAATTTTGTGCATTTTTCTCCATATTCCATCCAGTTTGCTTTATTTTTGTAATAGATTACATTGAATAAGTTCCTCAGGTCTTTTTGTTTTTCCTTTCCTAACTTATTTTTTATCTTTGTAATATCGTTTTTATTGCTATCTACCTGTACTATTACTTAATGTATTTCCCTTGTTGGTCTTGTCTCTTTAGCCAGAAACTGCTTTTTAAAAAAAAATATTGATGAATATTGAACTGAATGACCTCTGAAGGTACATTTAAAGGTATCCCAAACAATAAGGGGATTTTCTGGATCTATGTTATACTAGATCTATGTTAAATTATTATACTATGTTATAAATAATTTAGTCTTAGTTCAAAATAAGCTGTCCACCAGTAAACTTTGATAAAATGTTCAATATCCCCGTCCACGTGGAAATTCTATAAGAGTTATGTGAAGGCCAATTAGATGATGATCCAATCGCATTCTGTCTCCTATTAAAACTTGTTTAACCCTTGATGCAAGAGAGAAAGAGACAAGAAAGTAGTCAAGATGAAAAGTTTGATAAAGTCTCCTCTTTGAATATCTCACTAGGTCTGGTTTTTTTTAGTCTCCAAATATCCACTGTTTCTAATGTGTCCATCATTTTTTAGATTTCCTTAAGGGCATGTGATGATAGTTTGTAGAGGGACATCCTTTACCGTCCATTGAGGTACTTAACACTGTGTTATAGTAATGATTTGATCATTTGTTGCCTGTAAGTTCATTAACTTCGTATAAATATTTTAGAAGAATTATGGATAATCCTGATTTGGACCATATAGATTAATGAGCCAAATCTCTTTTTTGTCCACTTTCATATTAAAAAAGATCCACCTTACTTGCGAATCATTCCTGACTAATTTGCACATTCAGATACACATTTTTGTTAATTAATATCATCACACCTTTTTGAGTTCCTAGGTCCGTGACAAAAAATTATTTCACCACCCCGTTTTTTCCACACAACTTCATCTAAGGATGTAGAGTGAGTTTCCTGTAAACAGTATATGTTATATTCCTTTTTCCTTTAGCCACGTAAAGACTGATCTTCTTTTTTTATAATCTGCTAAACCGTTACAATTATAACTGGTTATACTTATTTCACTCCTTACCATAACTAGATACTATTCTCAGTCTAAATTGACCATAATTAGTGTTTGTAAAGTTACTGCCATCAGAGGTATTATGACGGTCAAAATTAGAGCATTCAAATGTCGGATATTTAAAATTCAAGAAATAGGTTCTAGCAATATTTGTTTTATTCCCTTGCATGTGTGCCTGTGAGCCAATGCCACAGATGTTAGAAACATTGAGATAAGATATTATGTGTGTAGTAAATCTGAGTAGGTTGTTGTGTATGATATTGGATGTGATTTAGTGAGAGTGTGTACTATAATGTGTGCTGTCCAAATAAATAATAACTCTGCCAATTTGCATGGTTGAGTGTCTATGTGTGTAACATGTAGTGTGTAAAGTCTTATAACCATGTATTGCTACCACTGTATCATCAAAGGTATTATCTAAGTGAGGTTCAGAGATAGTCAGAATATGAATGCCATCTGTTACAAGCAAGTTATTGACTTCATGGATCTTGTTTCTCAGGCTGTATATGTTAATATGGGCTATTTGTAGCACTTTTCTGGGTGGCTTGATTGTTTTTAATGCTTTACTGGGAAGCTTATCAGAAGTAGACTTACTCATGTTACTTATGTTGGAGCTGATAGTGCAGGCTGAGCTGCACAAAATGCACAGAGTCAAGATGATTTGGATGGACTTCGTCATTCCTGTAGAGTATCTTATGTTTCCAGAAGGTGTCAAAGTTATTAATAAAAGTGACTCCAGCAGAGCAACAGTAGGCTTTTAGCCAGATGTTTAATGCCATCAGTCTGCTGAATATTTTATAATCTTTCACACCCACTTCATAGTCGAATTGCTGCAAAGAAGCCAATACTAAAGGACACCAATAAGAAGAAGAGACTTGCTTGGGCCAAGAAACACGAGCAATGGACATTCGAGCGGTGGAAATCTGTCCTTTGGTCAGACAAGTCAAAATTTGAGATTTTTGGTTCCAACCGCCGTGTCTTTGTGAGACGCAGAGTAAGTGAACGGATGATCTCTGCATGTGTGGTTCCCACCTTGAAGCATGGAGGAGGAGGTGTGATGGTGTGGGGGTGTTTGCTGGTGACACTGTCAGTGATTTATTTAGAATTCAAGGCACACTTAAAACTTCTTCAGGCTAGGGTCAATTTTTCTCCACTTCCTGTCTGACTGACTGACATACTCAAAGTAAACTGCCTGTTACTCAGGCCCAGAAGCCAGCATATGCATATAATTGGTAACATTGGATAGAAAACACTTTGAAACTTTAAATAATGTATGAGACTATTACACAATTGATATGGTAGGAGAAAATCCAAATAAAAAAATGTTTTTGAGAGCCCATGCTCTTTCAATGGGAAGCTATGGGTCCTATGCAATTACAGCTCCCATGTTACAATTCCTATGGCTTCCACTAGATGTCAACAGTCTTTGTTCTAGGATTCATGCTTGTTCTTCCCAAATGAGGAAGAATTTTGAGTTTTGGTACAGAGAGTCAGAGTTGGAAATCATTCTGGGCTCACGCGACGAAGAGGACACGAACTTGTTAATTTTACTTTTCTATTGAACATACTTCTTTCCGTATGAAATATTATAGTGTAATTACATTTTAGGGTACCTGAGGTTTGTATAGAAACGTAGTTTGGCTTGTTTTAACATAGTTTAGCTTTTTGGATTCCTTTCTCTGCATGTTGAACGAGTGGATTACTCAAATCGATGGGGCCAACTAAACAGACTTTTTGGGATATAAAGAAGGATTTTATCTAACAAAACGACATGCATGTTGTAGCTGGGACCCTTGGGATTGCAAATCAGAGGAAGATTTTCAAAAAGTACGTGAATATTTGTTTGCTATCTGTGCTGGTTGAAAAATATTTTGATATTGGGTGTCGTCTTCAATCAATCGCATGGCATGCTTTCACTGTAAAGCCTATTGTAAATCGGACAATGCAATTAGATTAACACGAATTTAAGCTTTTAACCAATATAAGACACTTGTATATACCTAGATGTTTAATATCCATAATTGTAATGATTATTTATTTTGATTTATTTTTATTTTTAATTTGACCTTTATTTAACTAGGCAAGTCAGTTAAGAACAAATTCTTATTTTCAATGATGGCCTAGGAACAGTGGGTTAACTGCCTGTTCATATGGGTTCCCCTACAGGAACTACACCCCCCCGTTCAGCTGAAACGGTGGCGCAGGGAATACAAAAATATTCTTAGAAATATTTAACCTCCACACATTAATAACAAGTCCATGTCACGCCTTGGTCATAGTGTTTTGTGTTTCGTTATATATTTTGTTCAGGCCAGGGTGTGACATGGGGTTATTGTATTGTCTTATTGGGGTTTTTGTAGGCATTGGGATTGATTAGGGGTGTGTCTAGTATAGGCTTGGCTGCCTGAGGCGGTTCTCAATCAGAGTCAGGTGATTCTTGTTGTCTCTGATGGGGAACCGTATTTAGGTAGCCTGGGTTCACTTTGTATTTCGTGGGTGATTGTTCCTGTCTCTGTGTAGTTTCACCAGATAGGCTGTAATTAGGTTTTCACATTCCGTTTGTTGTTTTGCTTTAGTATAAGTTATTTTCATGTATCGTCGTTTCTTTATTAAAGACACGAGTAACCACCACGATGCATTTCGGTCCGACTCTCTTTCAACAAACGAAGAACGCCGTTACAGTCCAATACCTCAAATGAAAGATAAACACCTTGTTCATCTACCCAGCGTGTCAGATTTTTAAAATGTTTTACGACGAAAACACAGCATATATTTATGTTAGACCACCACCAAAACAAAGAAAAAACGTAGCCATTTTGTACCACAAAAGATAAAATGACAAAAGCAGGATTTTTTAAAAATCATTCACTAACCTCTTGAAAATCTTCATCAGATGACAGTCATATGACATGTTACACAGTACATTTATGTTTTGTTCGATAATATGCATTTTATATCCATAAATCTCGGTTTACATTGACGCCATGTTCAGAAAATTCTCCAAAATGTCCGGAGGAATTATAGAAAGCTACGCCAAATAACAGAAATACTCATCATAAACTTTGACTAAAGATACATGTTCTACATATAATTAAAAAGATACACTGGTTCTTAATGCAACCGCTGTGTCACATTTTTTTTATGTTTCGGAAAAAGCCTAACATTGCAATAATCTGAGACGGTGCTCAGACGTAACAATATTTCTCCGCTATGTTGGAGTCAACAGAAATACAAAATTACAACGTAAATATTCCCTTACCTTTGATGATCTTGGATCAGAATGTAGTGCAAGGAGTCCTAGTTCAACAATAAATCGTTTTGTTTCATAATGTTCAATTCTAGTGTCCATGTAGCAGCATTTGCTACCACTTTCAGCCCAAAAAATGACTTCTGGTCCAGGATAATTTTGCATCAAAACTTCCAAATTACATATTACAGGTCGACGAAACTGGTCAAAACTAAGTGCAGAATCAATCTTCAGGATGTTATAATCATACAAATCAAATAGCATTCCAACCGGGCCATCCTAGTTCATCTGGGGCTGATTGGAACAGACAAAGCACTCCAACGCATACGCGCCTTCAAGCACCTGAATCTTTTGCGACATTCTAGCACTTTCCTTCCCATTAGGTCAAAGTTCACCGAAAAAGCTCCATTACACTTTCTACTGAATGAGAACATCTAGTGGAAGACATAGGAAGTGTTTCCAGATCCATAACTTGTTGGGAAGGGAGGGGGCGATGACGTTAAAGTTGCCCCAACTTTCAGGATTTCAAAAGTAGTTTGCAAGATTGCCTGCCCTGTGAGTTCTGTTATACTCACAGACATAATTCAAACGGTTTTAGAAACTTCAGAGTGTTTTCTATCCAATATTAATTATAATCTGCATATATTAGCAATTTAGGGCAGATTTTGATGCAGTTCACTATGGGCACGCAATTCATCCAAAGGGGAAATACTGCCCCCTATCTCTAACTGGAACAAATTATTATTTTCAATGATGGCCTAGGAACAGTGGGTTAACTGCCTGTTCAGGGGCAGAACGACAGATTTTGTCAGCTCTGGGGTTTGAACTTGCAACCTTCTGGTTACTAGTCCAACGCTCTAACCACTAGGCTACCTGCACGCCCAAACAAATTGAGTAATCAAAGTAATAACAGATTGATTATCAAAATAGTTGTTAGTTGCAGCTAAAAGAACAAAATTCAAAACACATTGTAACAGCTTATACTTAATTTGCCTGAATAGGGTATTTTTATTTATTATGGATCCCCATTAGCTGCTGCCAAGACAGCAGCTACTCTTCCTGGGGTGCGGAAAAATTAAGGCAGTTTATAAAATTTTAAAAACATTACAATACATTCACAGATCTCACAACACACTGTTTGGCCTCAGGTCCCTATTCCACCACAACCACATATCTACAGTGCAAAATCCATGTGTACATGTGAGTATAGTACATATGTTATCGTGTGTGTGTATGCATGTGTCTGTGTCTATGTTCGTGTTTGCTTCACAGTCCCGGCTGTTGTTGGGGATGAATCAGAATAGTTGGGTAACATAGATAAGATGTTTTATTTTCATTATTTGCTTGTGAGTTATTTCTCATTTAGAATATATATTGTTGTACTATAGTGGTGGCCATTTGCAGTTATCCTTTCTCTGTCCTGAGTTCAGTTACTTGGGCCGCAGAGAGGGGAGAGGTCAAGCTTGTCTTCATATGTAAACATATCTTTTAAACCATGTGAAGGGGTGATTGAGGGGGAACCAATTATCTCTTGGCTCCACAATGTCTGTGTGCCAGTCACTGTGTCTCTGTGATCTTGTCCAGGAGGGGTGTATTTGATATATGCTAGTGGATGAGGTAATGTCTTGGTACAATGTCGTACCAAGAACGAGAAGTAGAACCTCGTTTTAGGAGAGCAAACTGAACGATAATTTATAGCTAATGTTATCTGGCTATGGGATACTCCTCTCTCAAGTAAAGTCTTCCTTTGTAATCTTCCTAATATCTGTTATTTGTCATGAACTGAGAACTGTTTTGTAAGCACTCTCAGAGAATTCATTTATAGACACTGAATTAATCTGAGAGTCACAGGGTCGTGATGGAGCTCATATAATTAAAGATGGACTTTATGATAACTCTGACTTGTGTGTGGTTTGCTCTCATGATTTCGTAATACAGGAAATTTCCATTACACTGTTCAATAAGGTGTATTTTTTATCTGTTTTTAATCTAATTTACTGCTTGCTTACTTGATGTGGAATAGAGTTCCATGTAGTTATGGCTCTATGTAGTACAGTGTGCCTCCCATACTCTGTTCTGGACTTGGGGACTGTGAAGAGACCTCTTGTGGCATGTCTTGTGGGGTATGCATGGGTGTCCGAGCTCTGTGCCAGTAGTTTAAACAGACAGCTCGTGCATTCGACATGTCAGTACCTCTCATAAATATAAGTGTAGGCTCACAAGAAAAATAAATTAGGGCGGCAGCATGGCGCAACTTGGGAGGCATGCACCACTGCTGCTGCCTTAATTTATTATTCTTGTGAGCCTACACTTCCCGGCCTGCCACCATAACAAGTAACCTAAATACATGTGGGAAACACTTGTCGGGATGGGTGGCAAAGCAAGCTAAATGTTGAAAATCTTGGAGAGCCCCTTTAAGCTGTCCAGTAAATAAATCATGAAATATCCCAAAAGCCTGATTATTAAAAAGACCCTTTAACATACAGTTTGTAAGTGAGCTAAATTTCCTCAGAGTTAACATAGGTAAATAAAGCTGGTGGCTTTTTCAGTGTCAAAATGTCTCATAATTCTGTGTTGATCAACAACTGTAACAATCACAATGCACCCTCTCACCTTTCTCAGGCTTTTCGTCATTCCTGTCAGGGTCCTTGAGCTCCGTGCAATGCCATCCTCTATCATATCAACTTGCCTCAAGTGTAGCTCCTGTGCAAATCTGCAATATTACAGTTAACAAATTAACTAATCAGATCAATAGTATATGACAATAGAAACCCAAACCTTTATTTCATCAATTAAACACACGATAGACCCCAGACTCAACCCATTGAGACCCAGCTTTTGGTAACACAACCCTAACTTCCCCATACCTTGCTACACTTCTGTACTAACCTGTACAGAACATTAACTAACATGCAATTACTTAGCAGAGAGCCCCACACTTACCAGTATCTTGTGTATGGTTGTTATGCTTAATTTTATTGGGGGCTGAAAGAGCATGGACTTTCTGTGGGTGACAGCTATTAACAAACAAAGCTGTCAAAATAATGTATTTTCTGAACTTGGCAGATTTACCACTAGCCCAACTATTTAATCATCAATGAAGCATGCGTAAAACCAAAAACAAAGTGTAAAAACAAAACACAAAAGGGTTAGGGATTTCTGGAAGCCCTTTTGGGTAATGCAGCCCCTGATTGTGAACCACTTTCTAAAAATGTAATTATCCAAAACTTCATAGCGTGTCAAATTCATTAACCTACTAATGAAGAAATGCTACCCAATCCGTAAGTGGAACCCGAGAATGGCTAAACTTTGAATCCTTCCGGATGGAGCAGGAAGGAGTCTGATGATGCCTTGTTTCATCAAATCCTGCAAGGAAACATGCATATTTAACTCAGACACAGGTGCGTGTTTTAGAGACCGAAGCTAAGTGATAATTGAAATGGAACGTAGGCTAAGTAATTATTACATTTACATTTAAGTCATTTAGCAGACGCTCTTATCCAGAGCGACTTACAAATTGGTGCGTTCACCTTAAGACATCCAGTGGAACAGCCACTTTACAATAGTGCATCTAAATCTTTTAAGGGGGGGAGTGAGAAGGATTACTTTATCCTATCCTAGGTATTCCTGAAAGAGGTGGGGTTTCAGGTGTCTCCGGAAGGTGGTGATTGACTCCGCTGTCCTGGCGTCGTGAGGGAGTTTGTTCCACCATTGGGGGGCCAGAGCAGCGAACAGTTTTGACTGGGCTGCGCGGGAACTGTACTTCCTCAGTGGTAGGGAGGCGAGCAGGCCAGAGGTGGATGAACGCAGTGCCCTTGTTTGGGTGTAGGGCCTGATCAGAGCCTGGAGGTACTGAGGTGCCGTTCCCCTCACAGCTCCGTAGGCAAGCACCATGGTCTTGTAGCGGATGCGAGCTTCAACTGGAAGCCAGTGGAGAGAGCGGAGGAGCGGGGTGACGTGAGAGAACTTGGGAAGGTTGAACACCAGACGGGCTGCGGCGTTCTGGATGAGTTGTAGGGGTTTAATGGCACAGGCAGGGAGCCCAGCCAACAGCGAGTTGCAGTAATCCAGACGGGAGATGACAAGTGCCTGGATTAGGACCTGCGCTGCTTCCTGTGTGAGGCAGGGTCGTACTCTGCGGATGTTGTAGAGCATGAACCTACAAGAACGGGCCACCGCCTTGATGTTAGTTGAGAACGACAGGGTGTTGTCCAGGATCACGCCAAGGTTCTTAGCGCTCTGGGAGGAGGACACAATGGAGTTGTCAACCGTGATGGCGAGATCATGGAACGGGCAGTCCTTCCCCGGGAGGAAGAGCAGCTCCGTCTTGCCGAGGTTCAGCTTGAGGTGGTGATCCGTCATCCACACTGATATGTCTGCCAGACATGCAGAGATGCGATTCGCCACCTGTATGTAAATGTCTGTATTAAATGTAAATGTCTAAGTAATTATAACACATTCAATTCCATTCCACTATGATTATCAATAAAATGTTTCAGTAGCAGTAGGAATACGTCCACATTGTTGGAAATAGGATAACAAAAGCTTTGCACGCAGACGTGAAACATCTTGAGTGGTAGGCTGCAGGCCAAAGGTAGACCAGAAGGGTATGCATCTCCTAAGCTCTTCACTAGGTCTAAATGGGCTTGCAGGCCAGTGTCCAGAGTTGGAATGCAGCCTGGATACAGAGGAGCTTGTACCCTTGTAGAAACACTGGAAATCTAATCTCTCGAGCAGCACATACACAATTATGAACGACAGTTTACCCTTGGAAAGCTTAAATTATTGTCTTCAATGCATGTTCATTTAAAGAAAATGTGTTCCGGCAGGTGAAATAATATATGGGTCAATGTCAGAGGAGGCTGGTGGGAGGAGCTATAGGAGGACAGGCTCATTGCAATATCCGGAATGGAATCAATTGAACGGTATCAAATATATAGAAACCACATGTTTGACTCTGTTACATTAATTCCATACCAGCCATTACAATGAGCACATCCTCTTATACCTCCCCCCACTAGCTTCCACTGGTCAATGTCAGCCTGGCTGTGTACAATCCTGGATGCTATGAGACTAGCTAACTAGGCTACATACCAGCTCAATATGAAATTTTGATTCACTCTACATTTACATATTCAAACATTTCTTACTGTATTTCTCATTTCAAACTTTCCCAAAGTTCTCCTACCCAGTCAATACCATTTGTAACATTAACTTACCATATGTATTCATCTTTGCATGCATGCCGGATAATGTTCTGCCTGTGGCCACAGACAGGACACCTCACAGATTTCTTGAGCAGGTCTTTCTTCAGGAGGTAATTGATAACCTTCTTTTCAGGTTGTTTTTGCCAACAAAATATCAACTAGCACACGAGCCATGTTCTATTTAAATCCTTGGGTCAGGTAAAAACAGTATTGGATTTTCCAGTTGGATACAAATTTTAACTTAACGAGTTAAAATTTGTATCCAGCTGGAAATTACTGTAGTAACTTTACTCAGCAAAAAAGTTCACTTGTTCACATGATGTTGAACGACATCGAGAACAAAAGCGCAGTGACAGTCAACGTTGACCAATTTGGCTAAACATTTCTTAAGTTGCTTGTTCCTGTGTAGAAACATTGTAGTTATGAAATGTTTCTTTATAACAACATTGTAATGACTGACATTTTGATATAGCCTGTGAAATATGTAGTTCCATTGAAAGTACATTACACTTATAGGTGCTGTAACAGTAATTCAACATTGAAGTGTATTTTCCCAATGACTGAAATACAAAGGGTAACCCTACTGCGTTTCACTTTACTTGAAGCTGCTTGCTCATGAGTACCTACATTAACATTACACATTATATTATTTTTTAACAACATTTCACTTCCATTACACCTTTGAAGCCAGGGAAATAAACCCTTACATCCCTTTTCAAAGGCAGGTTATTTTATATCCCAAAAAGTCTGTTTAGTTGGCACCACCGATTTCAGTAATCCACTCGGAGTCCTAAAAGCTACCGCTAAACTTCGTCCAAACAAGTCAAATTACATTTCTATTTAATCCTCAGGTACTCTAAAATGTAAATAATCTATACTATTTCATACGGAAAGTAGTATGTTCAATAGGAAAGCAAAATTAGTAAGCGCGCGCCCTCTCCCTAGCGCGCCGAAAGACTGATATTATTCCGGTGCTCTCCTAACCAAAACTCAAAATTATTTACAAGAACAAGCCTGAAACCTTGAATAAAGACTATTGAAATCTAGTGGGAGGCATAGGAATTGCAATCTGGGAGACGGAATTACATAGGAACAATAGGTTTCCATTATAAGAGCCTGGGACCTAAAAAAAAACAATTCTGGTTGGTTTTTCTTCAGATTTATGCTTGCCATATCAATTTTGTTATAGTCTCAGACATTATTTTAACATTATTAGAAACTACAACGTATTTCCTATTCAATGCTACCAATTATATGCATATCCTGGCTTCTGGGCCTGAGTAACAGGCAATTTACTTTGGGCATGTCAGTCAGGCAGAAATTCAGGAAACTAGACCCTATCCCTAACAACTTTTTAACAATAGCTTACACTTCTTCAGATATGCAATTAAAAACTGTTTTGAAGAAGGTGGTGGGGATAGGATCGAGAAGGCAGGTAGAAGGCTTAAGTTGTTATATCACTTTCCTGAGCATGTCTGTGTCAACTAGGGAAATCAAACCATAGTCAATTTGCGTGGTAGGCTAGGGCACATACTGTATCATTTGGTTGGAAAAAATGTTCCAAGGTCAAATAAATGCCCCCAATACGAAGGGAATACATATTGGCTTAGAGCAATAATTATTCTGGGTGCCGCGGTATTGTAGGGAATACTTGGTAGGGTCTGTATAATGTAAATATGGTGTAATTTCATGGGGCTCTGAATAGAGTGTTGGTGGCCTTTCCCTCCACCCATTCCAATGGCTTCGGAATCACATCACGTGTGCTTCCTGCGCTACAGAAAACCCGCTAACCAAACAACAGTCCAGGGCATGCTCACCGAATAAAGGGCAACTACACAAAAAAAATCAAGGTTTCTTAGATTTTTCCCAGACCTCAAAAGTCATCCACTTGTGTTGTTTAAGCATTGTTGTGAACACAGAAAATCCAATGTTGTTGTTTTCTATGAAAAATTGTGAAAAAACTAGGGTAAACCAGAAGAAAAAAAGAAAAACCTGTAACAACAAAACCAAGGAAATGGAATTTGGGGGGAAAAACTGCCAAAAACAGATTTTAAAAGGCTATACCAACGTTTTTTGCTGTGCATAACTGCACTTTAGTGTGTGTGTCGTCCTGCAGCACAACATTTTGGGGGAAGTTGAGGTCAGGTCCAATATTGATTGTGTACCCAAGAGGAAAAGAGGTTGGACCATCCTAGAAATGTTTAGTGAAATGTAATATAATATATAACATTTAGCAGACACTTTTATCCAAAGCGACTTACAGTCATGCCTGAATATATTTTTATGTATGGCTGGTCCCAGGAATCGAAAAACCCAATATCTAGGCGTTGCAATGCTCTACCAAGATGCATGACAATGCTTTGTGAAGCCTCCATTTTAATGATTTATAAGGCTTTATTAAGCGGTGCTTATGCCACCCTTTATAAAGCACCGATTTATGTCAGGTTTGACATTGGTGGTTGTGTCACATAGTTATGCCACATTAATGAGCCCTTATAAGCTACATGTTATTTAAAGCGGGACCCATTAGGTCATGACTATCAGAAGGCATTTTAGGAAATTGTAAAGAAAAAAAACTCTTGCTGTTTTCTGCAACATGATATCATAGGAAAACGTCAGACCACAGGCTGTGAGGATTGGAAACAACATCTCCTGCACACTGACTCCTAATATAGAGACCCCCAGGGGTGTGTCCTCAGACCTCTGCTGTACTCCCTGTTCACGACATCATCAAGTTTGCTGACGAAACCATTATTGTAGGCCTAATAACCAACAACGACGAGTCAGCCTATAGGGAGAATGGTCCTCTCCAAACACTACCTCTGGACCATTGAGAGCGTCCTGACCGGTTGCATCACAAGACTTGCTCTGTCCACAACTGCAAGGCCCTCCAGCTGGTGGTGAAGACGGCCAAGTACATCCAGGCACTTGTCATCTCCCGTCTGGATTACTGCAACTCGCTGTTGGCTGGGCTCCCTGCCTGTGCCATTAAACCCCTACAACTCATCCAGAACGCCGCAGCCCGTCTGGTGTTCAACCTTCCCAAGTTCTCTCACGTCACCCCGCTCCACCGCTCTCTCCACTGGCTTCCAGTTGAAGCTCGCATCCGCTACAAGACCATGGTGCTTGCCTACGGAGCTGTGAGGGGATGGGCACCTCAGTACCTCCAGGCTCTGATCAGGCCCTACACCCAAACAAGGGCACTGCGTTCATCCACCTCTGGCCTGCTCGCCTCCCTACCACTGAGGAAGTACAGTTCCCGCTCAGCCCAGGCAAAACTGTTCGCTGCTCTGGCCCCCCAATGGTGGAACAAACTCCCTCACGACGCCAGGACAGCGGAGTCAATCACCACCTTCCGGAGACACCTGAAACCCCACCTCTTTAAGGAATACCTAGGATAGGATAAAGTAATCCTTCTCACCCCCCTTAAAAGACCTAGATGCACTATTGTAAAGTGGCTGTTCCACTGGATGTCATAAGGTGAAAGCACCAATTTGTAAGTCGCTCTGGATAAGAGCGTCTGCTAAATGACTTAAATGTAAAATGTTAAATGTGCTCCCACTCATCCAGGACATTTACTCGGAAAGGTGCCTGAGGAAGGCTATCAACATCACCACACCCCAGCCACGAGCTGCAAGAGGTCTGATAGCAACAGGCTCAGAGACAGTTTCTATCTCTAAGCCATCAGACTGCTGACCACTGGACTGACCATGTGCACTGATTCTCAGCACTTTAGCATACTAGCACTCACTCGCACACCTACCCACCCACATGCTACACACATCCATGCTGCACACACACAAATCACAACTGATGCTACTAGACTCTTATTATAATTGCTAAATACTGCACAATTTAAACACTTGACCCCAAACCCTCCTTCCCTAAAACACGTGTAAATATTGAACTACTTCTCTATCACTTTATGTTTGTATACTTATCTTTTATTATTTCTTATTGTTGTTGCATTGTCGAGAAGGAACCTGCAATTAAGCATTTAGTTAAATGGTGTATAACATGTGTATCCCGTACATACGACTAATAAAACGTCAAACTGTCACGTTTTTGCAATAATTTAGGCATCAACCAATTGACGCTTATGTCAATTGGCCATGCTCCCAGCAGGCTTTGAGATGCCAATGGGAAAAGATGAGCATCAACCACTTGATGCTTATGTCAATACGTCAATGGGAAAAGAAAAGTGACACTAGGTTGATGATTATGTCCATACATCGCAATCAAGATGAATGACAATTAATTCATTAGCTGAAAGGTTGCAGAAAGGTAGGCCTCACTGGAAGCCTGATATAGAGTTGATGAGGTTGAGTGACATCGGCAGAACTGTTAGGGTTGGTTTCAAAATGTAGGTATTGGAGCGTTCAACAGATGCCCAGAGGAACTCAAGCCTACACCTCACCACGTGAAATGAACAGTTAAAACTTGGAACCTCTGTAATGGTTTTCCTGTGGTGAAGTAGACGAGGACCAAAACGCAGCGTGGTTATATTGATTCATGTTTAATAAAAACAGATAAACATGAACACTACAAAACAATAAACGTGGAAAAACAAAAACAGCCCTATCTGGTGCAAAACACAGAGACAGGAACAATCACCCACAAACACACAGTGAAACCCAGGCTACCTAAGTATGATTCTCAATCAGAGACAACTAATGACACCTGCCTCTGATTGAGAACCATACTAGGCCGAAACATAGAAATACCCCAAAACATAGAAAAACAAACATAGACTGCCCACCCAATTCACGCCCTGACCATACTAAATAATGACAAAACAAAGGAAATAAAGGTCAGAACGTGACACCCACATAGAACAAGGCCTTTCTTCCTTTTTACTTACAGAGTGCATCAAACATGATTTAGACCTTGTTTATGGAAAAGTGTTCATTTCTGTATTGCAACTTGCTGAAAATTGTCCACAGTGTTCCTATCATCTAGTTTAACTTCTTAAGGATGTAGCAGAACAGTTCCCTGGCAGGAACACCACTCAGCGGAGTTTCAGAGCGCCACCTATAGTTTTTGATAAAACTCAAACTGTCATTAAACTTTCATTAAAATACACATTCAAGGTAGTGAATTAAAGCTACACTCATTGTGAATCTCTCCACCAAGTCAGATTTGTAAAATGCTTTTCGGCGAAAGCATGAGAAGCTATTATCTGATAGCATGTAACACCCCAAAAGACCCGCAGGGGACGTAAACAAAATAATTAGCATAGTCGGCGCTACACAAACCGCACAAATAAAATATAAAACATTCATTACCTTTGACCATCTTCTTTGTTTGGAACTCCTAGATGTCCCATAAAAACTATTGGGTCTTTTTTTCGATTAAATCGGTCCATATATAGCCTAGATATCGATCTATGAAGACTGTGTGAACAACGAAAAAAATAGCGTTTTCTAACGTAACGTCATTATTTTAAATTAAAAAAGTCGACGATAAACTTTCACAAAACACTTCGAAATACTTTTGTAATGCAACTTTAGGTATTAGTAAACGTTAATAAGCGATCAAATTGATCACGAGGCGATGTATATTCTTTAGCTGTCCGTCTGGAAATAATGTCCGGGTAAATCTCAACCAAAATATCCGGTCGGATACCTGAAGAAATGGGCTGTCTCTTCTTTGTTTGACCAAGAAACAAATCGTAGGCAAATGACAAGACTGTTGACATCGTGTGGAAGCTGTAGGTATTGCAACCTCGGCCTCATTTAATCTGGGTCACCTTTAACAATAGGTTGAAGTGGCGCATGGATATATTTTTCCATTTTCAGTGATCAGATTTTCCTGCACTTTTCGATGAAACGCACGTTCTGTTATAGTCACAGCCGTGATTTAACCAGTTTTAGAAACGTCTGAGTGTTTTCTATCCACACATACTAATCATATGCATATACTATATTCCTGGCAGGGCGCTGAAATGTTGCACGATTTTTAACAAAAAGCTGCGAAAATTCGCAACAGCCTTAAGAGGTTTTAAACAGTTCTGCAAATTTTTTTACTTACAGAGTACATCAAACATGATTTACCTTCCTAGGACCATGTCAATGTCCTCTGTTGAAAAACGTGTATTTGCCTCACTCTTGTGGTCGACTGCATCATTACATCCATTTATATCACTTCACTGCACCTTTACGTCCTTAGAAAAACATTTATCCAATTCGACTGCTTCACGGCACAGACATAGCAAAGCAATCTCAGAATTTGTCTCGAGCAGGCAGATCTAAATGCATAACTTTCATAGCTCTATGATAAAGAACGCTACCTACACACCTCCTTAAAAACCTCTCTGGGATATGTGGGACGCTAGCAGAGCGCCAAATTCAAGTAAATCACTATAAAAATCAAACTTTCATTAAATCACACATGCAAATTAAATTAAAGCTACACTTGTTGTGAATCCAGCCAACATGTCAGATTTCAAAAAGGCTCTTCGGCGAAAGCAAACGATGCTATTATCTGAGGATAGCACCTCCGTAAACAAAAGAGAGAAAGCATATTTCAACCCTGCAGGGGCGACACAAAATGCAGGAATAAAAATATAATTAATGCCAAATACGTTCTGTTATACTCACAGACATTATTCACTTTTCAATGTGTGTCTCTGGCAGTGTTCACTTCCTCTGTTCTTTTTCAGATTGCTGTTTATGCTGTATCATCAAAAAGTACATTACCTAAACTAATAGTCTATCCTAATGACACACAGCCTTTTATCCTATGCCAATTTGCACTAGTCAGATACTTTCTTCCTACTCGAGGCACCCTATTCGGTTTCCACCCATCATCTCCACCCATAACAAATACCTCAGATGACTTCTCAAAACAGATCACACAGGATGAGCATAGGTCTCCTAGGGTTTCCTACCCTTAATAGCGGTCTCTCTCAACATCAAGTGTTTCGGGAAAATCAAACCAAGAAGATTTGTTTCTGGTTGTCCTCGCTAAGTGTTCTCTCTGACATGTGCCGTTGTCTGTTACTGTAAACAGATTAAACCGTTTTAACATTTTAAATGACAAAACCCCTAGAAACTAGAACAAATCCTTGAGTTTCGGGAAGTTTAAAAAAAATTACTCCATATTCGTCCAAAGCAAAAACAAATTACGAAACCCGAATAAACACAGAAATCAATTGAGACTTTTCAATTCTTTTTTTTTTTATTGTTTAGATAAATGAGCTTTTCTACAGCGGGAGAGTAGAGAATGGGGGAGATTGGCAATGTTTGAACAGCTTTGACACTGAACAATGATGACTGTACAGAAATGAAAAGGCCTTGAGGGGCTGTCAGTCAGGGGCTAGGCGAAGGGGGAGGATTCCCTGGGAGGATACAAGGTGTTGGAGAAAAAAGGGCAAAGACAGCACGAGCCCTGGAGAATGTGGCCCGCCGCCAAGAACATTTTGGTTGACTAGCGAATGCCTCGGCTGCCAGGCCAAACAGGAACTTTTTGGTTAAGCTTTTAGTGCCTTTACTGATCTGATTGGTTACTAATAATATCATTAAAATCCCTCAAATTGTGTCCCATATGTGTTTAGACACGGCGACCATTTACGGTGACAGCCCAGATCAGGATCCAAAGATCACGTATACATACACAGACACAAACACAGGCCTGCATGTAAATGCCAACATTGGTGTGTGTGTGCAATCAACCACTCATACAGACCTACAGTATAGACCAGCGTTTCCCAAACTCGGTCCTGGGGCCCGTTTAGTTTTTTCCCTAGCACTACACAGATGATTCAAATTATCAAAACTTGATACTGAGTTTGTTATTTGAATAAGCTGTGTAAATGCTGGGGCAAAAAAAACAAATGTGTACCCAGGGGAGGTCCCAGGACTGAGTTTGGGAAACCCTGTTACACACACATGCACACTGACAGTGTGCCTTCAGAAAGTATTCAGACCCCTTGACTTTTTCCACATTTTCTTGAGTTACAGCCTTAGTCTAAAATGTATAAAAATAGTTTATTTCCCCTAATAAATCTACACACAATACCCCATATTGGCAAAGAAAAAACAGTTTTTTTTTTTTTGCAAATATGTAAAAAAAAATATATATATATTTAAGTAAGTATTCAGACCCTTTACTCAGTACTTTGTTGAAGCACCTTTGGCAGCAATAACAGACCTTAGTGTTCTTTGATATGATGCTACAGGCTTGGCACAGCTGTGTTTTTGGGGAGTTTCTAACATTCTTCTCTGCAGATCCTCTCAAGCTCTATGAAGTTGGATGGAAAGCGTCACTGCACAGATATTTTCGGGTCTCTCCAGAGATGTTTGATCAGGTTCAAGTCCAGACTCTGGTTGGGCCACTCAAGGACATTCAGAAACTTGTCCCGAAGCCACTCTTGCGTTGTCTTGGATGTGTGCTTATGGTAATTGTCTTGTTGGAAGGTGAACCTTTGCCCCAGTCTGAGGTCCTGAGTACTCTGGAGCAGGTTTTCATCAGGGATATCTGTACCTTGCTTCATTCATCTTTTCCTCAATCATGACTAGTCTCCCAGTCCACTGAAAAACATCCCTACAGCATGATGCTGCCACCACCATGTTTCACCTGTAGGGATGGTGCCAGGTTTCCTCCAGACGTGACTTTTGGCATTCAGGCCAAAGAGTTGAATCTTGGTTTCATCAGACCAGAGAATCTTGTTTCTTGAGTCCTTTAGGTTCCTTTTGGCAAACTCCAATTGGGCTGTCATATCATTTACTGAGGAGTGGCTTCCGTCTGGCCACTCTACCACAAAGGCCTGATTGGTGGAGAGCAGCAGAGATGGTTGTCCTTCTGGAAGTTTCTCCCATCTCCACAGAGAGTCTCTGGATCTCTGTCAGAGTGACTATCCGGTTCTTGTTCACCTTCCTGACCGTTCTCCCCTGATTGCTCAGTTTGGCTGGGCGGCCAGCTCTAGGTAGAGTCTTGTTGGTTCCAAACTTCTTCCATTTAAGAATGACAGAGGCCACTGTGTTCTTGGGGACCTTCAAAGCTGCAGAAATGTTTTGGTACCCTCGCCCAGATCTGTGCATTGACATAATCCTGTCTCTCTACGGACAATTCCTTCGACCTCATGGCTTGGTTTTTGCGTTGACATGCACTGTCAACTGTGAGAACTTATATAGACATGTGTGTGCCTTTCCAAATAATCTCCAATCAATTTAATTTACCACAGGTGGACTCCAATCAAGTTGTAGAAACATCTCAAGGATGATCAATGGAAACAGGATCCACCTGAGCTCAATTTCAAGTCTCATAGCAAAGGGTCTGAATTCTTATATAAATAAGGTATTTCTGCTAAAGGGTAGAGCTGCCGATTTCAGGGAGCGGGACTCATTTCTGTTTTTAATGTGTAAAAAATGTGATAACATTTCTAAAGACCTGTTTTTGATTTGTCATTATGGAGTACTGTGTGTAGATTGGAAGCTAATAAGATAATTTAAATCCACTTCAGAATATGGCTGTAACATAACAAAATGTGGAAAATGTCAAGGGGTCTGAATACTTTCCCTATGCTCTATACATACCCTACTTTACTTATTGTACAAACATACAAAATACAGGCACACACACTCACAGGAACATGAAGTCACAAACACATGCTCACTGTTCACAGTGATTAAGCGCTCTCGTGACAGTTAGGTTAAATATATTGATTAAATGTGTTATGTAAGTGCAGAGATTTTCTTTTGGCTTCTGGTAAAGGTGCTAGCTGATGTCTGACAGTTTGATGCCTTCATGTGCTTAAAAATGGTTGCTGCAAATATAACCCACATTGAAACAATACAAACTCAATGTATTTAAGAGGACAGTAAACACATTTAATTTATTTCAAGTGGTTATTGACAGACACTCTTGAACTGTAGTTTGAATCCAAGCACTAATTGCGACATCACCATAGACACAACGTAGCACAAAAACATTTGGTAGACTAGCGTCCTATCCAAAGCCTTAATGGGCCATTCTGGCAAGGACAATCCTACTTAATTATAAGAGCATAAGCACCTCTAGCTTGAGATTCCAGACTTAACTAATTATAATCAATAATGTTACTCAAAATGGAGTAAAGTAACATAGTGCTGAATATTGTCTTTGTAGATAAAAAAAAATGTCATAACCAGTGTGATATTAATAGATTGCACTGTCTTGTCCTGAGTCAACCCTAAATGATGAAGCAATGTGCGATTCAAGAGCATAATACTTTCATCATATGTCATGTGATTATTGAACAGTCACTACACTTAACAAATGACAAAACACTTTTAAAATTGAATCCATTTTAGAATACGGCTGTAACGTAACAAAATGTGGAAAAAGGGAAGGGGTCTGAATATTTTCTAAATGAACTGTAGGTAACACAGACAAAGTCTCATCTTACTTGTGTGTATAAATTCTTTCATTGTTTGGAAAAATGAAATACTATCCAAAATAACTGCACCGCCAGTTCTCTGGGATTTGCCAAAGACAAAACCGACATGTTTTCTTGGTATCGTTTTACCTGCCTTCTGTTGGTGGAATTTAACTTCTTTCACATTGTCCTTGCCATTGGTGAGCTGGTCATACCTTCAAAGGGTTTCCAAGTGAAAGACCACATGGCTAAGAGCCCTTTGACAATGTCACTGTATAAAGAGTAACCTCATCCTGTCTTGCTTTCAGGTTTGTATGACATGGCTTAGAGGTCCATACTTGATTTTCGAGTTTTAAACTTTGTCCCTGACACACACAAACAGGCACTGGTTCACTCTCTATCGTATAAGCTACGTGTGCACCTGATGATATATCACTTGGCAGTTGGCATTCAGGATCAATCTTTTAAGAATGACATACAGCATATACATATAGATCAGTGGAGGCTCCTTGGAGGAGGAAGGGGAGGACCACCTTCCTCAGTAAATTCCATAAAAATAGAGAAACATAAAAAAGTTATCCAATTTAGATAGAACTATACTAAATATATTTACATCTAATCAAATCATTCCTTAAAATAGTAGCATCAGAGGTACTCTGTAGGATAGCACCATAGTGTAGCCAGAGAACAGCTAGCTTCTGTCCTCCTCTGGGTACATTGACTTCAATACAAAACGTAGGAGGCTCATGGTTCTTACCCCCTTCCATCAACTTCCAGAGGATGTCCTCCAACCACCAGAGCTCTTGCAGCATGAACTGAAATATTGTCCACCCAATCAAAGGATCAGAGAAGGAATCTAGTACTGAAAGTATAAACTACAACTATCTGCACTGCAGTGGATAAATGTGTTGAGTAGTTGGCTCATAAATAGAGAAAGACAATAGTTTAACAGTTTTGAAAAATGTAATATTTCCAAAATTAAGAAGAAGCAAGAGAGAACAATAGAGAGAAAGAGAGATCTAGCTATATTTGGTTGTATTTTTTGCTTTCCCTTAGCTTGCAAATGCAGCTAACTCGTTTAGCCTACTCAAACACCCAGCTCAAACAGATTGGGATGCTATGTTAGCTAGCTGGCTATGTCTATCCAACACTGGAACTCTTGCAAGACAAGGTAAGATTTTGGTTTCATAAATGTATTGCCACAGGGGCTCGCAGTTGTAACTGCTAAACTGCTTATGCAGCTAGCTAGTTTAGCCGACTCAATCACCCGGCTCAAACAGAGAGGGATGCTATGTTAGCTAGCTGGCTATTGCTGTCCATCACTCAAATTCTTCTAAGGTTTTGGTTTTATTACTGTAATGCCACCAGGGCCATAACTGCTAAACTACTTTCTGAGGTTTTTGGCTGTGTGTAGGGGTTAGTGGTCATGATATTAAGGTTTGGAAAGTAATTGTTTTTCGCCTGGTCACGGACAGCTGATGTGTTGTGCACTGAAGTCCACAAGCGAATTGGAGAAGGTGAAAGGAGGAGAGCGCGTAGATAGTTGAAAGAACAAATTATATATACAGCGCAAAGTGATCATGCTGTTTTTATGTGGCTACTATGAAAGTGAACTGTTTGTGTGTGATCAGGGGTATAGTATATTCATTCCGCTGATTCTGTTCAAAAAACATATCTTAAATGGAAGCAAACAGAATGAAACGGGGATAAACATACAGAATCTGAATTTCAACTGTTGGGCTAATGATTACACCCCAAATCAGCTAGATGCAGGCAAGAGTGTGCAAGGCGGTATTGAATGTGTCACTGTCTGTCACTTTGATTACTCAAAATTCTCTTGACCTGTGCACCTACGTTGTGAACTTTCATTCATAGCCTAAACTTATTCATGTTACATTGAGCTGGGTGAATGGAATCTAAATGACTGTCATCAATATGCTGTAAAATAAATAAGGCCATGCTCATAAAAATAAAATAAGAAATTCTCCCTCATCTTAAACGGCACCAATCACCACTGATATAGATTTACAAACCCTAAGACAGGGTTTCCCAAACTCCGTCCTGGGCCTCCCCTGTGTGCATGTTTTGTTTTTTTGCCCGAGCACTACACAGCTGATTCAAATAACCAACTCATCACCAAACTTTGCTTATTTGAATCAGCTGTGTTGTGCTACGGCAAAAAAACAAAACATGCACCCAGGGGGTCCCCAGGACCAAGTTTGGGAAAATCTGCAATAAGACACCCTTCGCATCACTGTCACACTCTGCATTGATCAACATCAGTGATTATTTTCGCCGTGATATTTACAGTTAAATGCGCTACTGGGTACTTGGGCCACAATCACAGCAAAGATGGGCAGATACTGATTCAGCTTCAGTTAAATACCCTGCTGAAAAAAACAGCATAGACCAGCATAGGCTGGTGATCAACCTTAGTTGTGTTTTCGCTGGTGACCAGCCATTCTCTGTGTTTTGGAAACATGCAGAGCCAGCATCAAGTAACATTATGCTGGCTTGCAAAGTGATGTGTAATTCCTATTGGAATTCAACCTGAGTGGGGATAACTAACAATTGGATCTTTAATCTGCATTCAGATTGACTGTCAAGGTTAAGAAAATTTATATATGAGACTACCTAAAACATCTAAACTGGAATAATAATTTCAGTAACGGTGCAATACGTCCAACTAAAAGATTGGATTAGTTTAGAAAAATGTATTTTATTTATGTTTGTGTGGCATAATATACTTTAATTGATTAATTAACCAGACTTCGCTGTATTCAAATCAAATGTTATTTGTCACATGTATCGTATACAACGTGTATAGATTTTACCATGAAACGCCTGCTTACGAGCACTTCCCAACGATGCAGAGTTAAAAAATAATAATACAAATAGCAACAGAGGAATAAAATACACAACAATACTGTATATACAGGGAGTAACAGTACCAGATGTGCAGGGGTACGAGGTATTTGAGGTAGATATGTACATAAAGGCAGGATAAAGTGACTAGGCATCAGGATAAATAATAATGAGAGTAAGAATAAAAAACAGAGTAGCAGCAGCATATGATGAGTGTGAAAGTGCCTGAGTGTGTGTCGTGTATGTGAATTTGTGGGTTTTGTGTGAGTTTCAGTGTAGTGTAGTGTAGTGTGTGTGTGTGTGTGTGTGTGAGTATGAATTGTACATAGTGTGTATACTGTTGAAGTCGGAAGATTACATACACTAAGGTTGGAGTCATTAAAACTCGTTTTTCAACCACTCCACAAATGTTAACAAACTATAGTTTTGGCAAGTCGGTTTAGGACATCTACTTTGTGCATGACACAAGTCATTTTTCCAACAATTGTTTACAGACAGACTATTTCACTTATAATTCACTGTATCACAATTCCAGTGGGTCAGAAGTTGACATACACTAAGTTGACAGTGCCTTTAAAGAGCTTGGAAAGTTCCAGAAAATGATGTCATGACTTTAGAAGCTTCTGATAGGCTAATTGACATCATTTGAGTCAATTGGAGGTGTACCTGTGGATGTATTTCAAGGCCTACCTTCAAAATCAGTGCCTCTTTGCTTGACATCATGGGAAAATCAAAATAAATCAGTCAAGACCTCAGAAAACAAATTGCAGACATCCACAAGTCTGGTTTATCCTTGGGAGCAATTTCCAAATGCCTGAAGGTACCACGTTCATCTGTGCAAACAACAATCCGCAAGTACAAACACCACGGGACCAAGCAGCAGTCATACCGCTCAGGAAGGAGACACGTTCTGTCTCCTAGAGATGTGAAAAGTGCAAATCAATCCCAGAACAACAGCAAAGGACCATGTGAAGATGCTAGAGGAAAAAGGTGCAAAAGTATCTATATCCACAGTAAATGAGACCTATATTGACACAACCCGAAAGGCCGCTCAGCAAGGAGGAAGCCACTGCTCCAAAACCACCATAAAAAAGCCAGACTACGGTTTGCAACTGCGCATGGGGACAAAGATCGTACTTTTTTGAGAAATGTCCTCTGGTCTGATGAAACATAAATAGAACTGTTTGGCCATAATGATCATTGTTATGTTTTGAGGGAAAAAGGGGGAGGTTATCAAGTTATCAAAAGTGACTTCAGCAGAGCTACAGTAGTCTTTTAGCCAGATGTGTAATACCAGCAGTCTGCTGAATCTTTCACACCCGTGACCTGGTACTGGACCTAAAATTACTGCCATTTTTTGGTTGTCTTTTGATGCTAAAATCAGTTCTATAAAATCAATTTTCAAATGTTCTGAGCTAGCCTTCCTGATGTTGTTTGACCCCACATGGACTACGACAGTGTCAGCTCCAGGCATCTGTGGTAGAACAGTCGGAAGCAGCCTTGTTATGTCCTGTACTCGTGCTCCTGTGTAAGCACAGGGATTTTGCCTTTGGGACTGAGATGTTTCTCACTATAGAGCTGCCTATGATGACAGCTGGTGAAGTTGAATGGGCCGGTCTCTCAGGGAGCTCCGAGGATCTAAACCCGAGGTAGAAGCCACCGGAGAGGGAGACAGAGGACAAAGACGCAGGTACAGCGGCTTGTGAAAGTATGCACCCCCTTGGTATTTTTCCTATTTTGTTGCCTTACAACCTGGAATTAAAATAGATTTTGGGGGGGGGGTGTATCATTTGATTTACATATCAATTTACAAATCAAATACCCCCCCCCCCAAAGGTTATGCATGGTAGAGCCACCTTTTGCAGCAATTACAGCTGCTAGTCTCTTGGGGTATGTCTAAATAAGCTTGGCACATCTAGCCACTGGTATTTTTGCCCATTCTTCAAGGAAAAACTGCTCCAGCTCTTTCAAGTCAAATGGGTTCCGCTGGTGTACAGCAATCTTTAAGTCATGTCAGACATTCTCAATTGGATTGACTAGGCTATTCCAAGACATTTAAATGTTTCCCCTTAACTTCTTATGGCTGCAGGGGCAGTATTGAGTAGCTTGGATGAAAAAGGTTCCCAGAGGTGCCCAGAGTAAACGGACTGCTCCTCAGTCCCAATTGCTAATATATGCATATTATTAGTACATTTGGATAGAAAACACTCTGAAGTTTCTAAAACTGTTTGAATGATGTCTGTGAGTATAACAGAACTAAAATCCAACCAGGAAGTGGGAAATCTGAGGTTTGTAGTTTTTGAACTCAGCCCTATCGAATACACAGTGGGATATGGGTTGTTTTGCACTTCCTAAGGCTTCCACTAGATGTCAACCGTCTTTAGAACATTGTTTCAGGCTGCTCATGTGAAGGGGTGCCGGACGGGAGCTGTTTGACTAAGGGGTTTGCCTACAGCCTCGTTCTCAGTCACGCGCTTTTTTGTTTGAGAGGTAGCTCTCGTTCTATTGCTTTTCTACAGACAATGGAATTCTCAGTTTGGAACATTATTGAACTTTTATGATAAAAACATCCTAAAGATTGATTCTATACTTAGGTTGAAAAGTTTCTTTGACCTGTAATATAACATCCGAATGGACCAGATCGCGCTTTTGGATTTGTTTACCAAACGCCTTAACCTCTTCAGTCGACCCTCTACTTTTTTGAACATTTTGTTAAAAATCGCGCAACATTTCAGCGCCCTGCTACTCATGCCAGGAATATAGTACGTTCATATGGTTAGAATGTGTGGATAGGAAACCCTCGGACGTTTTTAAAACTGGTTAAATCACGACTGTGGCTATTACATAACGTGCGTTACATCGGAAAGCGCAGGAAAACCTGATCACAGAAAATGGAAATAAATATCCTTGCGCCACTTCCAGCAATTGTTAACAGTGAGCCGAATTAGATAAGACCGAGCATTCAACTCCCACAGCATCCCCATGTTGTCGAGAGTCTTGTGAATTTAATCATCTTTGATTCTTGGTTGAACCGAAAGAGGGGCACCGCTTACCTCCGGTCTCCGCCCAGATCATTCCGGAAGAGCTCTCTCCTGAAATTTTTTCCAAGACGACAGCTAATGATATTTACATCGCCTACGGATGATTTTTATCGCTTATTAACGTTTACTAATACCTAAAGTAGCATTACAAACGTGTTTTGTGAAAGTTTATCGTCTACTTTTCGAATTTTAAAAAATGACGTTACGTTGTGAAATCGCTGTTTTTTTCGTTTATCACACAGTCTACATATAACGATATCTTGGCTTTATATGGCCCGATTTAATCGAAATAAAGACCCAATAGTGTTTATGGGACATCTAGGAGTGCCAACAAAGAAGATGGTGAAAGGTAATGACTGTTTTCTATTTTATTGTGCGGTTTGTGTAACGCCGAAATGCTAATTATTTTGTTTACGTCCCCTGCTGTGCTTTTCTGTTGTAGTGTATTGGTGCATGCTATCAGATAATAGCTTCTCATGCTGTCGCCGAAAAGCATTTTAAAAATCTGACTTGTTGCCTGGATTCACAACGAGTGTAGCTTTAATTTGATACCCTGCATGTGTATTTTAATGAACTTTTGAGTTTTAACTAATACTATTAGCATTTAGCGTAGTGCATTTGCATTTCCAGAGCTCTAGTTGGGACGCAAGCGTCCCAAGTAGAGGCAAGAGATTAAGGAGAAGTGTATCTAAAGTTCCATGTTATAATAGTTGTATTTTCATCAACATTTATAATGAGTATCTCTGTGAAATCATGTGGCTCTCTACAATATCACTACATGTTTTGGAACTACTGAACGTAACACGCCAATATAAAATAAGATTTTTGGATATAAATATGAACGTTACCGAACAAAACATACATGTATTGTATGAAGTCCTATGAGTGTCATCTGATAAAGATCATCAAAGGTTAGTTATTAAATGTATCTCTATTTGTGCTTTTTGTGGCTCCTCTCTTTGGCTGGAAAAAATGGCTGGGTTTTTCTGTGAGTTGGTGGTGACCTAACATCATCGTTTGTGGAGCTTTCGCTGTAAAGCTTTTTTGAAATAAGACACTGTGGCTGGATTAACGAGAATTTTATCTTTAAAATGGTGCCTAATACCTGTATGTTTGAGAAATTTGATTTATGAGATTTCTGTTAATTTGTATTTGGTGCCCTGCAATTTCATTGGCTGTTGGCAAGGGGTTCTGCTAGCGGAACGGGGATCTCAGTCCCTGCCCAATGAAAAACATCCTCTCAGCATGATGCTGCTACCACCATGCTTCACTGAATAATTTGAATAGAAGCACTGCAGTTAGTGCTGGTCCGTCCGCACCACGCATTAACAAGGGAAGCTATATTCGGAGAGCCTGTTTCTATCCTGCCCTTGACCTTGGCTATGGACATGTGATGCCAAAACTCCCTGATCTTCTCAAAAATATTGGTTTGTCTAGCTGTGTCCAGTCCAGGTGGTGCTGGTAGAGGCAGACCATCTATGGGGGAAGGATGTCAGCATTGCGCAGCAGCTGAAACCTGGTCCCAACTGAGTACGAACGCTCGTTGGCGGCAACAACACCAGGAACTACCCATCCCGGATCCGGGAGAATTGTCATCAACTGACACTAATTAGCATAACGCAATGGACCAAAAATATTACTAGAAAATATTCATATTCATGAAATCACAAGTGAAATATAGTGAAACACAGCTAAGCCTTTTGTTAATCACCCAGTCATCTCAGATTTTGAAATTATGCTTTACAGCCAAAGCAAGACAAGCATTTGTGTAAGTTTATCGATAGCCTAGCATAGCATTATGATCAGCTAGCAGCAGGAAGCTTGGTCAAGAAAATCAGAAAAGTAATCAAATTAACCGTTAACTGTCCCAGTTTGACAGCAAATGTTCATTTTGTTCCATAAAGATTATTTTTATAGCCGAAATACCTCCGTTTGTTCTTCACGTTTGGTTGAGAAATCCACCGGAAACTGCAGTCACGACAATGCCGAAAAATATTCCAAATTAGATCCATAATATCGACAGAAACATGGCAAACGTTTTTTTATAATCAATCCTCAAGGTGTTTTTCAAATATCTATTCGGTAATATATCAACCGGGTCAGTTGGCTTCTTAGTAGGAGCGAGAGAAACAATGGCCGCATTTGTCTATTATGCACAAATCACTCTGAGATCTGACCACTGACGCAATGTTGTCGCTCACGCTCATTTTTCAAAATAAAAGCCTGAAACTATGTCTTTTGACACTAGACACATTAGGGAAGCCATAGAAAAAGAAATCTGGTTGATATCCCTTTCACTGCTCAATAGGGACGCATAGGAATGCAGAGGTTTCAAAATAAGAGTCACTTCCTGATTGGATTTTTCTCAGGCTTTCGCCTGCAACATCAGTTCTGTTATACTCACAGACAATATTTTTTACAGTTTTGGAAACTTTAGAGTGTTTTCTATCCTAAGCTGTCAATTATATGCATCTATTATCTGGTCCTGACAAATAGCCCGTTTACTTTGGGAACGTTATTTTTCCAAAAATGAAAATAATGCCCACTAGTTTCAAGAGGTTAACAGCTTCTGGCAGATTGGCAGATCTGAAGCCCTGATAGTTGAAACTCTGGCACTGCCAGCACAAGTCTATCCTGGGCTTAGTGCTTGAGATGTGGGGCAGCAGTTTTATCCACAGATTCCTGAGGGAAGACAGACCGACTACACGTACCTCTGGAAAATACAGAAATAATGTGAGATCAATAAAGGTAGTGCCAATCATGTTGGAGATCAATTAAATAATCAAAACTTGTGGTTTATGCTTTACATACCAATTGTTGTCATCGTATATCCTACAAAATATCCTACTAAAACTGTAATATCTTATGTTTCACTGAGTCGTGGCTGAACGACGACATTAATAACATACAGCTGGCGGGTTATACACTCTATCGGCAGGATAGAACAGCAGCCTCTGGTAAGACACGGGGCGGGGGCCTATGTATATTTGTAAACAACAGCTGGTGCATGATATCTAAGGAAGTCTCAAGGTTTTGGTCGCCTGAGGAAGAGTATCTCATGGTAAGCTGTAGACCATACTATCTACCTAGAGAGTTTTCATCTGTATTTTTCGTAGCTGTCTACATACCACCACAGACCGATGCTAGCACTAAAACCGTACTCAATGAGCTGTGTCCACCATAAGCAAACAGGCAAATGCTCATCCAGAGGCAGCCCACCTAGTGGCCGGGGACTTTGTTAAATGTGCAACCAGAGAGGAAAAAACTCTTGACCACATTCACTCCACACACAGAGACACGCACCAAGCTCTGCCTCGCCCTCCATTTGGCAAATCTGACCATAATTGTATCCTCCTGATTTCTGCTTACAAGCTAAAATTAAAGCAGGAAGCACCAGTGACTCAGTTTATAAAAAAGTGGTCAGATGAAGCAGATGCTAAACTACAGAACTGTTTTGCTAGCACAGACTGGAACATGCTCCAGGATTGAGGACTACACCCATGGCATTGAGGACTACACCACTTCAGTCACTGGCTTCATCAATAAGTGCATCGACGATGTTGTCCCCTCAGTGACTGTACGTACATACCCCAACCAGAAGCCATGGATTACAGGAAACATTCGTACTGAGCTAATGGTTAGAGCTGCCGCTTTCAAGCAGCAGGACTCTAACTCGGAAGCCTATAAGGAATCCCGCTATGTCCTCTGACGAACCATCAAACAGGCAAAGCGTCAATACAGGACAAAGATCGAATCATACTACACCGGCTCCGACGCTTGTCGAATGTGCTAGGGCTTGCAAACCATTACAGACTACAAAAGCATGCACAGGCGAGAGCAAGCACAGCCGAGAGCCTACCAGACGAACTAAATCACTTCTATGCTTGCATCGAGGCAAGTAACACTGAAACATGCATAAGAGCATCAGCTGTTCCGGACGACTGTGTGATCATGCTCTCCGCAGCCGATGTGAGTAAGAACTTTAAACTCTTATGGATATTGGAGACGCTAGCGTCTCAACTGGCCATTTGCCAGAGGAAATGCAGAGCGCCAGATGCAAATTAAATGCTATAAAATTCTAACTTTCAATAAATCACACATGTAAGATACTCAATTAAAGCTACATTCGTTGTGAATCCAGCCAACATGTCAGATTTTTAAAATGCTTTTCGGGGGAAATCATAAGAAGCTATTATCTGATAGCCGGGACCCATCTGCACCAGCAGTAAACAAAGGAGCTAGCGTAGCAGGCGCTACACAAAACGGTGAAATAAAATATAAAATATGCATTACCTTTGACGAGCTTCTTTTGTTAACCTCTTCAGTCGACCCTCTACTTTTTTGAACATTCTGTTAAAAATCGCGCAACATTTCAGCGCCCTGCTACTCATGCCAGGAATATAGTATATGCATTTGCTTAGTCTGTGTGGATAGAAAACACTCAGACGTTTAAAAAACTGGTTAAATCACTGCTGTGGCTTTACCAGAACGGCATTTACATCGAAAATATGTTTTTTTTCGTTTATCACACAGTCTACATATAACGATATCTAGGCTTTATATGGACCGATTTAATCGAAATAAAGACCCAAATAGTGTTTATGGGACATCTAGGAGTGCCAACAAAGAAGATGGTGAAAGGTAATGAATGTTTTCTATTTTATTCTGCGGTTTGTGTAACGCCGAAATGCTAATTATTTTGTTTACGTCCCCTGTGGGTCTTTTGGGGTGTTGCATGCTATCAGATAATAGCTTCTCATGCTTTCGCCGAAAAGCATTTTAAAAATCTGACTTGTTACCTGGATTCACAACGAGTGTAGCTTTAATTCGATACCCTGCATGTGTATTTTAATGAACTTTTGAGTTTTAACTAATACTATTAGCATTTAGCGTAGCGCATTTGCATTTCCAGAGCTCTAGTTGGGACGCAAGCGTCCCGAGTAGAAGCAACAGGTTAAACATCACAATTGGTTCTTTTGTTCGATTAATTCCATCCATATATATCAAAAATGTCCATTTATAAAGCGCATTTGATCCAGAAAAAAACAGCTTACAAAAAAACACAACGTCACAACAAAATATTTCAAAAGTTGCCTATAAACTTTGCCAAAGTATTTCAAACTACTTTTGTAATTCAACGTTAGGTATTTTTAAACGTTAATAATCAATCAAATTGTAGACAGGGCAATCTGTATTCAATACATGAACGAAAATAAACATGTCTTGCGCAACTCACAAAAGTGTCCCCAGTTCCGAGTTGGCCTACTTCTTCAATGCACAAAGGAATAACCTCAACCATATTCCAAAGACTGGCGACATCGTGTGGAAGCGGTAGGAACTGAACATTGGTTCCTATTAAATATCCAATGGCAAAGGCAAAACTAGTGAACAGAGATGGGAAAAAATAATAATCAAACTACAGTTAGTCCTCAGGGTTTGCCTGCTACATAAATTCTGTTATACTCAGACATGATTCAAACAGTTTTAGAAACGTCAGAGTGTTTTCTATCTAAATCTATGAGTCATATGCATATCTTATATTCTTGGCATGAGTAGCAGGAAGTTGAAATTGGGCACGCTATTTATCCAAAAGTGAAAATTCTGCCCCCTAGCTTTAAGAGGCCATACAGGTCAAAATTCACAAGGCCGCAGAGCCAGATGGATTACCAGGACGTGTACTCTGAGCATACACTGACCAACTGGAAAGTGTCTTCACTGACATTTTCAACCTCTCCCTGTCTGACACTGTATTACCAACATGACAACCATATTCCCTGTGCCCAAAAACACAAAGGTAACCTGCCTAAATGACTACCGACCCATAGCACTCAAGTCTATAGCCATGAAATGCTTTGAAAGACTGGTCATTGCTCACATCAACATGCCGCACCATCAGATCCACAGATGATGCAGTTTCTATTGCACTCCACACTGCCCTTTCACACCTGGAAACAAGAAACACTTATGTGGGAATGCTATTCATTGACTACAGCTCAGCGTTCAATACCATACTGCCCTCAAAGCTCATCGCTAAGCTGAGGACCCTGGGACTAAACACCTCCCTCTTCAATTGGATCCTGGACTTCTTGACGCCCCCAGGTGGTAAGGGTAGGTAACAACACATATGCCACTGTGATCCTCAACACGGGGGCCCATCAGGGGTTTGTATTTAGTCCTCTCCTGTACTCCCTGTTCAATCATGACTGCACAGCCAGGCACGACTCCAACACCATCATTAAGTTTGCCAATGACAAACAGTGATCACCGACAACAACTAGACAGCCTGTAGGGAGGAGGTCAGAGACCTTACCGTGTGGTGCAAGGACAACAACCTCTCCTGTGATCAAGACAAAGGAGATGATTGTGGATGACAGGAAAAGGAGGACCAAGCCCCCATTCTTGTTGACGGGGCTGTAGTGGAGCAGGTTGAGAGTGGTCCAAGCACACCAAGACAGTCGTGAAGAGGACACAACAAAACCTATTCCTCCCCAGGAGACTGAAAAGATTTGATATGGGTCCTCAGATCCTCAAAAGGTTTTACAGCTGCACCATTGAGAGCATCCTGACGGGTTGCATCACTGCCTGGTAAGTCAACTACTCGGCCTCCGACCGTAAGGCACTATAGAGTGTAGTGGGTACGGCCCAGTACATCACCGGGGCCAAGCTTCCTGCCATCCAGGACCTCTATCCCAGGCGGTGTCAGAGGAAGGCCCTAAAAATGTTCTAAGACTCCAGCCACCCTAGTAATAGACTGTTTTCTCTGCTACCACACGGCAAGCGGTACCGGAGCACCAAGTCTAGGTCCAAGAGGCTTCTAAACAGTTTCCACCCCCAAACCATAAGACTCCTGAATATCTAATTAAATGGCTACCCAGACTCTTCTATGCTGCTGCTACTCTCTGTTATTATCTATGCATAGTCACTTTAATAACTCTACCTACATGTACATATTACCTCAATTACCTCAACACATTGACGCTGTCCCGTAATTGTTATTTACTGCTGCTCTTTAATTTTTTGTTATTCTTATCTCTTACTTTTTTTGAAGTCACTCTGGTTCACACTGACTGTGTGCAATGCCATAATATTCATCAGATCTCTCTCCATCTGGCACAGATGCCATGGTTGCCCTTAGTTGGAAGATGTAATCCGGAGAGAGGTGTTTTATACAACAACCTTCTGTGTTCTCTTTTTGACTCCCTATGCATTTGCCATTTCCTTATCTATTTGCTTCTGCCTGACATTCCACTGATTTGAACCTTTCTAATGCAGGGGTTCCGCTAGCGGAACACCTCAACATTCCGCTGAAAAGGCAGTGTGCGAAATTCAAAAATATTTTTTAGAAATATGTAACTTTCACACATTAACAAGTCCAATACAGCAAATGAAAGATAAACATCTTGTTAATCTACCCATCGTGTCCGATTTCAATAATATTTTACAGCTAAAGCACAACTTATGATTATGTTAGATCACCGCCAAGTCTAAAAAACACACAGCCATTTTTCCAGCCAAAGATAGGAGTCACAAAAAGCAGAAATATAGATAAAATTAATCACTAACCTTTAATGATCATCAAAAGATAAACAATACATGTTTGTTCGATAATGTGCATTTTTGTAGCCAAAAATCGCAGTTTTGATTCCAAAACATCCGGTGATTTTGCAGAAATACTAATAATAAACATTAATAAAAGATACTAGTGTTATTCACAGAATTAAAGATAGACTTCTCCTTAATGCAACCGCTGTGTCAGATTTGTCAAACTTTACGAAAAAGCATAATCTGAGAACGGCGCTTAGAACCCAAAACAGCCAGAGGAATAGCCGCCATTTTGGAATCAACACCATAAGTATTCACTTATCTTTGATGATCTTCATCAGAAGGCCCTCCCAGGAATACCAGCTCGACAATAAATGACTGATTTGTTCCATAAAGTTCCATAATTTATGTCCAAATAGCCACTTGTTGTTAGCGTGTTCAGCCCAGTAATCCATCTTCATGAGGTGCGAGCATTTCATCCAGACAAAAACTCGAAAAGTTACGTTATAGTCCTTAACCTCTTACGTCGACCCGACACGCATGCGTCCCATCTAGCCATCTGGAAATGCAAATGCGCTACGCTAAATGCTAATAGCACTCGTTAAAACTCAAACGTTCATTAAAACACACATGCAGGGTACTGAATTAAAGCTACACTCGTTGTGAATCCAGCCAACAAGTCAGATTTTTAAAATGCTTTTCGGCGAAAGCATGAGAAGCTATTATCTGATAGCATCCAACACCCCGAAATACCCGAAGGGGACGTAAACAAAATAATTAGCATAGCCGGTGCTACACAAAACGCAGAAATAAAATATAAAACATTCATTACCTTTGACGATCTTCTTTGTTGGCACTCCTAGATGTCCCATAAACATCACTATTGGGTCTTTTTTTCGATTAAATCGGTCCATATATACCCTAAATATCGATCTATGAAGAGTGTGTGATCAAGGAAAAAACAGTTTTAAAACGCAACGTCATTTTTTTTTATTAAAAAAGTCGACGATAAACTTTCACAAAACACTTCGAAATACTTTTGTAATCCAACTTTAGGTATTAGTAAACGTTAATAATCTAGCAAATTGATCACGGGGCGATGTGTATTCAATAGCTCTACGTCTTGAAAACATGGTCGGAAATTTCTCATCCAAAACATCCTGTCGGAGACCGGACACTCGCTCTCTCTCACTCGTTTGACCAAGAAACAAAGCCCAGGCAATTGACAAGACTGGCAACATCGTGTGGAAGCTGTAGGACTTGCAATCTCAGCCCCATGTAATTTGCTTTCCAATAGACAATACATGCAAGTGGCGCATTGATATATTTTCCAGTTTTCAGTGATCAGTTTTTCTTGCGCTTTTCGATGAAACACACGTTATGTTATAGTCACAGCTGTGATTTAACCAGTTTTAGAAACATCAGAGTGTTTTCTATCCACACATACTAATCATATGCATATACTATATTCCTGGCATGAGTAGCAGGACGCTGAAATGTTGCGCGATTTTTAACAGAATGTTCGAAATAGTAGGGGGTAGACATGTCAAACGATGTAGGGAATATTAGGACATTTTTAACTTAAAACATCAATAACGTTCCAACCGGAGAATTCCTTTGTCTTCAGAGAAGACAAGGGGAGGTACCTCTGTCGGGAGCGCGCGTAATGAGACCGAGGCACTATGCCAGACCACTGACTCAAACAGGTCTCATGAGCACCTCCTTTATAGTAGAATCCTCATTCAAGTTTCAAAATACGGTTGACATCTAGTGGAAGCCCTAGGAAGTGCACCCTCATCCATATCTCAATGTAGGCCAAGCTTTGAAAAACTACAAACCTCAGATGTCCCACTTCCTGGTTGGATTTTTCTCAGGTTTTCGCCTGCCATATGAGTTCTGTTATACTCACAGACATCATTCAAACAGTTTTAAAAATTTCAGTGTTTTCTATCCAATACTACTAATAATAATATGCATATATTAGCATCTGGGACAGAGTAGGAGGCAGTTCACTCTGGGCACGCTATTCATCCAAATTGAAAATGCTGCCCCCTATCCCAAAAAGGTTAAAACTCTGTCAACTTCTTCCGTGACATTTCTTCCCCATCACTGTCATCAGAAGACTACAATGTCTTCTTCAATGAAAATGTTTTTACCTAAGTCAGCGATTTCCTCATTTTCAGAATCCGAGAGAGTCAACATGGCATGATCGTCCTCCAGAAAGTAGTCCATCACAATTTTTGCCCACTAACCTTTGTCGGTAGCACCTGGTAAATTCAGGGAAACAATGTTATTGAGAGCAGTAGCAACATATTTGCTCTTCTCCATGGCTAACGTTATATATTTAGAAAAAAATGCAGTAGAAAGGATTATCTACGCATAAAGAACAGCTGATTTTATAGACACAAGATGCTACACCACAGACCGATCTGAAACTCATCTCTCGGCATGTCCAGCCAACTCATTATCTCAGCCAATCATGGCTAGTGAGAAGGTTCCTGTCTATTTCTGTGGCTAAACCAACTAGGCTCATAATTTAACAACTCGTATTCGTATTTACAGATGGCATACAAGTTAGTTGTTAATTAAGGCACATGAAAGTTCAAATGTTACAGAAGGCAGTTCTAGCAAAAAACACATTTTGATAAAAAATTCTGAACATTCAAACGGCTCTCCTGTGAAGGCGTGACTTGCGACATACACCTAGTTTCCTGAAACGAGTCAAAAATGCTCTGCCAGCATAACCAGCTAGACCATGCTGGTCAGACCAAGTAGACCAGCATCCGACCAGCATAGACAAACTTGAAATGTATGCTTGTCAGTGCTGTTTATTTCAGTAGTGTGTCACTTGTTTGATAACCCACAACCTTTAACCATGTAAGTATCCCGTTCCCGTCATAGAATTACAGGAAAAGGTGCAACAAATCGTGCATTTTTGCCTTTTCTCACAGATATTGGGCTAATCTCGTCCCTGACAATGTCGTCCACCACGCTAACGTTCCACAGACGGTTACAATACACAGCAAATTATCCAGAGGACCCATATAGACACCATATAGGACCCATATAGACACCCATATAGACACCATATAGACACCTTATTAACTTACCTTATTAACTAGAGGGACTAGTTTTACCCGTATATACAGGGGCCAGAAACTCATACCAATCTCTTTGAACTAAAACCACACCCATTATTATCACAATCCTTAGCATGCTCTATTGCAGGTTGGTTTTAAGAATTGTTTGTTTCAATACACTGCGACTCCACCAAATTGGTGTGACAGGGTCTAGCCAAAAAGATCCTAGCCAGAATGATAGAAGTGTAATCATTAACATGTGTGTCATCACTGATCTTGGTCCAGTTTTTCACATTTACATGCTGTATGACAGTGATAATCCCTCCCCAAAATATTGGCATGATGATGACTTGACAGGGAGTCATACTGAGACTGTCTATTTAACAAATGAGCCCTGTATCAAACATACACATCAATACACATCAATACACCACAATGTATACTGTGGCATTGTTGAATACTCATTTCTGATTGGGTTGAAGGGCATTCTAGAGCGTGTATTATTTCTCTATAACGCATGGTATAGCAGTACGGTATAATTCAATGGCTATAGTTCATTCTTACATGTTCTATGTTTGAGCTGCTTTTGAAAGTAAAAGTTGCATTGAAAACATTATATTCACTGAGCTATAGGCTATTATCTCCATTAAAAATATCAATCCAGCTCCATCCTAACAGTTGGCATCGAATCAAAGTAAAATCAAACAATTGATTAATAATCATTAAATGTTTTAACAAAATCGATCCCTCAGGCAGAAAACTGAAGGCTAGTCTCACTCTCAATCTTTCACCATTAATGGCGTCTACCAAGTCTCATTTGAAAGCTGAGTCATTATCTGACTAAGGCGTTAATAAACCATTTTAATATCACTTCAAATTAGAACTTTATGTACAGTACACCCCAGTTTGTGTTCAAAGCCTTTGATTTCTTGGTTGAAGAGATACTTTTCTTCCTACTGCTGCCTTCTCATAGTCTGTTTCAAGGTGGTCCAGCCTTGAGAGAAGAAAGTCTTGTTTTTTTCCTCCCTTGTTGTTAGGAATGGGTATCTATGCTTTGTATCAGCTCTGTTTCCATGTACCTGTTTTTGCGCAGCTTGACACGCAGCTGTGTTGCCCTCCCTCGACTCTGTACAGCACACTATGTTAATCCACTACAAAGCATAGTGATCAACTCATATTATGTTTAGTGCTGCTCTGCGTGTTGCCCTCACCACCACCACCATGGTGCGGGGACCTCTGTTACTGTTATCCAGAGCAGGCCACAAATGAGATCAGCCATCTGTAGTACAGTCTACTCGTGCATCCGAACAGAGCCCCAGTGGAACATGTGGAACAGGTTACCTGAGCTGGCTTGCCAGGCACACAACGGGCTTTGAGGAAGTTCAAAGGTGAATGTCTTTCTGGATCGGATCAGTGGATGGGGTAATTGTAAAGCAAAAGTTTCATGTTGATTCGGATCAGATCCAATCTTCTCCAATCTCCATGAGCGCTTCTGCTAAATTATATTTTTCAAATTTTAGATGTTTTTCTTTCTATGGGTACGGACACTCAGATATTTTGTGTTTGAAAATTATGGATTGAGACAATGTTTTTTTCAATGGAGTAATCGTTGATGGATGATTGACAACGGAGATGATTGTCCGTCAAAAATCATTCAATATGTTGGCCTTTTGATGTGAATTGAACTTTTCATGGACAAAAACAGAAAATGGATGAATCCATGTTCATCCGTCTTTGTGTGGCCTCAGCCTAATTGGATACTTACAAGGATAGCCGGAGGGAAGTGACACATGGTCAGCGTCCCGTAAAACACTTAATGAAAGTGAACACACACACACACTTAACCTGACTTGATAAGGGGGTCCTTTTGCACTGGGAGTGGTACAACTATGATTTGCGACACAAAAGAAGTGGAGGGTGTGTCTGCCTGCTATCAATTGGCGGGAGGGACAGTTTAGTGGGTAATGTCACCATGACTGGCTTCCTGTGCACTAAAGCATTACAACAAAGTCTTTGGTCATACAGATGTAGGATCTTCATTTGTGCCAGTTTTCTACAGCAGGGAAATATTCCTGGATCAAAAGAAAATGTTAATTATTTTTGTGGATTATAATTTTTGTAATGGCTTGATGCATTTTTATTAAGGGAAAATCAAGTCTGACATTTCTAAGTGAAATTAAAAATCTTCAGAAGCCTTTTTTTCTGTTGCAATTTTTACCCCCCTTTTTCCTGACTACAATCTTGTCTCATCACCACAACTCCCCAACTGGCTCAGGAGAGGCGAAGGTCGAGTCATGCGTCCTCCGAAACATGACCCGCCAAGCCACACTTCTTAACACCCGCTTGCTTAACCCAGAAGCCAGATGCACTAATGTGCCAAAGGAAACACAGTTCAACTGACGATAAAGTCAGCCTGCAGGCACCCGGCCCACCACAAGGAGTCGCTAGAGATCGATGAGCCAAGTAAAGCCCCAAGAGGAACAAAGAGGAGGTGTTTAGATAGGTGTAGAAGACAGAAGAGGAAAGAGGTAAAACAGAGGAGCAGGGAAGACAGCATATGATTAATGATTTATAGTGCTATGCTAATATTCTCTCAGTTCATCACAATTACATAGTAACTCTAGCGGTGTCTCCTAACCAGCCTTGGGCTCACAGTCGGCCCAAAGGTTAAGAGCAGGTGAGGTGGCGATGACAGGACTGGCTTCCTCTCTCACATCAACACATACCTGCAGATGAGAGACAGATGGATAGAGAGAGCATGAGTAAGCTTTGTTTTTTTTATTCTAACACGGTCAATCACAATCATCAGGAGGTGAAATGCAAAACTGACCTTGGATCATTAACTCTGGGATTACTACATCTCTATCTGTATTTCAATGTAAAGCATCTCTTTAATAATACGACCAAGTGACCTCTCACCTATGATCATGCTGTGCCCTCTGTGTCAGCCAGTTCAGATGCGGGAGGGGTTCACCAACACAGCTGATTTAACTGTATGTGTGTAGTCTCACCTGGTGTCCACACTAAGTGGCTACAGAGTACGTTATGTTGAAAAACAGACACATGAGGAGAAACAATAGAAGGTAATGTCATTATTAGACTTTTACATCAATAACAGATCACAATATTTTTTTTTTACCTTCATTTAACCAGGTAGGCAAGTTGAGAACAAGTTCTCATTTACAATTGCGACCTGGCCAAGATAAAGCAAAGCAGTTCGACACATACAACAACACAGACTTACACATGGAGTAAAACAAACATACAGTCAATAATACAGTAGAAACAAGTCTATATACGATGTGAGCAAATGAGGTGAGGTAAGGGAGGTAAAGGCAAAGTAAAGTAAATACAATATAGCAAGTAAAACACTGGAATGGTAGATTTGCAGTGGAAGAATGTGCAAAGTAGAAATAAAAATAATGGTGTGCAAAATAAATAAATAAAATAAATACAGTAGGGAAAGAGATAGTTGATTGGACTAAATTATAGGTGGGCTATGTACAGGTGCAGCTGCTCTGACAGCCAGTGCTAGTGAGGGAGATAAGTGTTTCCAGTTTCAGAGATTTTTGTAGTTCGTTCCAGTCATAGAGGTGGGTGATGCTATGGTGACCAGCGAGCTGAGATAAGGGGGGACTTTACCTAGCAGGGTCTTGTAGATGACCTGGAGCCAGTGGGTTTGGCGACGAGTATGAAGCGAGGGCCAGCCAACGAGAGCGTACAGGTTGCAATTGTGGGTAGTATATGGGGCTTTGGTGACATAACGGATGGCACTGTGATAGACTGCATCCAATTTGTTGAGTAGGGTATTGGAGGCTATTTTGTAAATGACATCGCCGAAGTCGAGGATTGGTAGGATGGTCAGTTTTACAAGGGTATGTGGCAGCATGAGTGAAGGATGCTTTGTTGTGAAATAGGAAGCCAATTCTAAATGTAACTTTGGATTGGAGATGTTTGATGTGGGTCTGGAAGGAGAGTTTACAGTCTAACCAGACACCTAGGTATTTGTAGTTGTCGACGTATTCTAAGTCAGAGCCGTCCAGAGTAGTGATGTTGGACAGGTGGGCAGGTGGGGGCAGCGATTGGTTGATGAGCATGCATTTAGTTTTACTTGTATTTAAGAGCAATTGGAGGCCACGGAAGGAGAGTTGTATGTCATTGAAGCTTGCCTGGAGGGTTGTTAACACAGTGTCCAAAGAAGGGCCAGAAGTATACAGAATGGTGTCATACATAAAATACATAAATACCACTTGAAGCTTGAAGATGACTTGATCAGTTGAATCCTTTGTGTAGTGCCAAGGCAACAGGTGATGAGGTGTTAGGTTAGATCCCGTTAATGGGATCAATATGACAACAGCCAGTGAAAGTGCAGGGCGCCAAATTCAAAACAACAGAAATCTCATAATTAAAATTCCTCAAACATACAAGTATTTTACACCATTTTAAAGATAAACTTGTTGTTAATCCCACCACAGTGTCCGATTTCAACAAGGCTTTACGACGAAAGCACACCAAACGATTATGTTAGGTCTGCACTTAGTCACAGAAAAACACAGCCATTTTTCCAGCCAAAGAGAGGAGTCACAAAAAGCAGAAATAAAGATAAGATGAATCACTAACCTTTGATGACATTCATCAGATGACACTCATAGGACTTAATGTTACACAATACATGTATGTTTTGTTTGATAAAGTTCATACTTATATCCAAAAATCTCAGTTTACATTGGCACGTTACTTTCAGTAATGTTTTGCTTCCAAAACATCAAAACATTGCTTCCAAAACATCCTTATCAGAAATGTTGATGAAAACACAAGTGTTATGCATGGAACTTTAGATAAACTTCTCCCTAATACAACCGCTGTGTGAGATTTTAAAAAAGCAATAATCTGAGTACAGAGCTCAGACAACAAAACAAGCCATACAGATATCCACCATGTTGTGGAGTCAACAGAAGTCAGAAATAGCCTTATATATATTCACTTACCTTTGATGATCTTCATCAGAATGCACTCTCAGAATCCCAGTTCCACAATAAATGTTTGATTTGTTCGATAAAGTCCATAATTTATGTCCAAATACCTCCTTTTTGTTCGAGCGTTTAGTACACAATCCAAACTCACGAGGAGCGGGGGAAGTCCAGGTGAAAGTTCAGACGAAAAGTCATATTACAGTTCGTAGAAACATGTCAAACGAAGTATAGAATCAATCTTTAGGATGTTTTTATCATAAATCTTCAATAATGTTCCAACCGGAGAATACCTTGTCTGTAGAAATGCGATGGAACGCAGCTAACTCTCAGGTGAGCGAGCGGGATCAGCTCATGCCACTCTGCCAGACCACTGATTCAATCAGCTCTCATTCCCCCCTCCTTCACAGTAGAAACCTCAAACAAGGTTCTAAATACTGTTGACATCTAGTGGAAGCCTTAGGAAGTGCAATATGACCCCAAAGACACTGTATATCCGATAGGAAATGACTTAAAAAACTACAAACCTCAGATTTCCCACTTCCTGGTTGGATTTTTTCTCAGGTTTTTGCCTGCCATATGAGTTCTGTTATACTTACAGACATCATTCAAACAAGTTTTAGAAACTTCAGAGTGTTTTCTATCCAAATCTACAAAGAATATGCATATATTAGGAACTGGGCTTGAGTAGCAGGCAGTTTACTCTGGGCACATTATTCATCCAAGCTACTCAATACTGCCCCCAGCCATAAGAAGTTAAAGGGTGATTATTCCAACTCCCTGTGAAATGCTGCAGATCTACCCATAGACGAGGTAGGAACACATATCCCACAGAGAAGAGGTGGATAGAATTCGACAGGTCAACGTAGCCTTCTTCCTCCAAACTGTGCAGCAAGTTGTAGTACTGACGTCACAGCACTCCAAACATCTTTCCATAAGCATTCCACTCTAACAGAGAGAAAGAACAGTGGTTTTGTGGGGAGGTGAACCTAATCTACCTAACTCTTCTCCATTTTACATGATGGCCCATTGCTTGGAGACTTCCTTCGTCCATTCTAAAGCCTGCATGGTGGATCCCTGCCTTAATGGCCCTGACTTTCTGGTCTAACTCTTCATCGGACATATCAGAATAGCATTCCCTGACAGACATATTGTGTTCTTTCATCCTTCTGTAAAAAAAAGCTAACCGTTACACTGTCAGGAAATATGAAATATGGTTGCCATGAAAGAAAGTTATCCTCTCTGCGCACGGCGCCCGCTAGCGGGCTGAAATTCCACAACATACGGTGATCGCTACATAAATAGTCATATTAAACATTCATGAAAATACAAGTGTCTCACATGTATCGAAAGCCTAGAATCTTGCTAATCCAACTGCGTTGTCAGATTTAAAAAAGCATTTACTGCGAAAGAATACGATGTGTTTATCTGAGCATAGAGCCCCATAAACAAAAAATGTTTTAACCAGCACAGGCGTAACATAATCACAAACTGCATTAAAATAAATTGTTTACCTTTGACGATCTTCGTCTGTTTGCAATTTCAATGCTCATTGTTACACAATGAATGATCTTTTGTTTGATCAAATCCGTTTTTATAGCCTAACACGAAACATTTTGTGAACTGCTTGTGTCGTGAATTCCGTCTCATTCCATTTTCGACAACACATTCCAGGTAAATAACCCACACAGAACGTGACTTTTCCAGTCATGTTTGGTTTCACTGCAATCAACTGGTTTGTTTGTAACACAATCAAACGTGATGGGCCATTTCGCGGGACGTATTGACTGAAAGAAACCGATTTGAAGACAAGTCATGACATCATTTTGCACCAATGATTTGCCTACTGTTTTGTTGATTGACTGTCTTTTAACCCAATGACCACTGATCGTCTTGAAATCTAGGTGGGTAGATAGCCAATGAGCTGAGCTAAACGGCAATACGCCATGTTTATGTGTTGCAAGACCAACCCGTGTAGTAAGCTCCGGCGTAAAGTGAGTCATTCGCTATTGAAGTTTCATACCGGAAGGAGAAACCCATATTACGCACTGCATTGTTTGGTGAACGCGCAGATTCAGCTGTTTATATATCAATCATTATGGCGACTAAGTCAGGGAAAGCTAAATCTAAGTCTAGATATACAGATGTACACACCATTTTTGAATAAATTGATTGGGAAGGTGAGACAGAGATTGTTGTAGGACGCTTCATTTAGTGATTGTGGAGAAATATTTTTTGAACGGGAGAGGACATCGTTTTGGACTGGTAAGTTCTTATCATGCTAATGCCCTTGTTTGAAATTAATAATATAAAATATTATTTGTGATTTTTTATTTCTTTTAGAAGCAATAAATAAACATGTAGTGTCATGACACGTGAGATGCGTGTGTCTGCCGCCCCACCCCAACCCACATGAAATAGCCTATTTGAGGCTGTTGAGGATAGGGCAGGACCACATCAATGGCCAAAGTGAAATGGAGACAGTAGATACAGCTGGTCTGTCATAATATAATAGAGTGGGTAGATAGCCAATGAGCTGAGCTAAACGGCAATACGCCATGTTTATGTGTTGCAAGACCAACCCGTGTAGTAAGCTCCGGCGTAAAGTGAGTCATTCGCTATTGAAGTTTCATACCGGAAGGAGAAACCCATATTACGCACTGCATTGTTTGGTGAACGCGCAGATTCAGCTGTTTATATATCAATCATTATGGCGACTAAGTCAGGGAAAGCTAAATCTAAGTCTAGACACCAAGCATCTGCCTCTAACCCTAGGAAGCTCTTTGCCACCTTCTCCTCCCTCTTGAATCCTCCTCCCCCCCCTCCTCCCTCTCTGCAGATGACTTCGTCAACCATTTTGAAAAGAAAGGTCGACGACATCCGATCCTCGTTTGCTAAGTCAAACGACACCGCTGGTTCTGCTCACACTGCCCTACCCTGTGCTCTGACCTCTTTCTCCCCTCTCTCTCCAGATGACATCTCGCGTCTTGTGACGGCCGGCCGCCCAACAACCTGCCCGCTTGACCCTATCCCCTCCTCTCTTCTCCAGACCATCTCCGGTGACCTTCTCCCTTACCTCACCTCGCTCATCAACTCATCCCTGACCGCTGGCTACGTCCCTCCCGTCTTCAAGAGAGCGAGAGTTGCACCCCTTCTGAAAAAACCTACACTCGATCCCTCCGATGTCAACAACTACAGACTAGTATCCCTTCTTTCTTTTCTCTCCAAAACTCTTGAACGTGCCGTCCTTGGCCAGCTCTCCCGCTATCTCTCTCAGAATGACCTTCTTGATCCAAATCAGTCAGGTTTCAAGACTAGTCATTCAACTGAGACTGCTCTTCTCTGTATCACGGAGGCACTCCGCACTGCTAAAGCTAACTCTCTCTCCTCTGCTCTCATCCTTCTAGACCTATCGGCTGCCTTTGATACTGTGAACCATCAGATCCTCCTCTCCACCCTCTCCGAGTTGGGCATCTCCGGCGCGGCCCATGCTTGGATTGCGTCCTACCTGACAGGTCGCTCCTACCAGGTGGCGTGGCGAGAATCTGTCTCCTCACCACGCGCTCTCACCACTGGTGTCCCCCAGGGCTCTGTTCTAGGCCCTCTCCTATTCTCGCTATACACCAAGTCACTTGGCTCTGTCATAACCTCACATGGTCTCTCCTATCATTGCTATGCAGACGACACACAATTAATCTTCTCCTTTCCCCCCTCTGATGACCAGGTGGCGAATCGCATCTCTGCATGTCTGGCAGACATATCAGTGTGGATGACGGATCACCACCTCAAGCTGAACGTCGGCAAGACGGAGCTGCTCTTCCTCCCGGGGAAGGACTGCCCGTTCCATGATCTCGCCATCACGGTTGACAACTCCATCGTGTCCTCCTCCCAGAGCGCTAAGAACCTTGGCGTGATCCTGGACAACACCCTGTCGTTCTCAACTAACATCAAGGCGGTGGCCCGTTCCTGTAGGTTCATGCTCTACAACATCCGCAGAGTACGACCCTGCCTCACACAGGAAGCGGCGCAGGTCTAATCCAGGCACTTGTCATCTCCCGTCTGGATTACTGCAACTCGCTGTTGGCTGGGCTCCCTGCCTGTGCCATTAAACCCCTACAACTCATCCAGAACGCCGCAGCCCGTCTGGTGTTCAACCTTCCCAAGTTCTCTCACGTCACCCCGCTCCTCCGCTCTCTCCACTGGCTTCCAGTTGAAGCTCGCATCCGCTACAAGACCATGGTGCTTGCCTACGGAGCTGTGAGGGGAACGGCACCTCAGTACCTCAGGCTCTGATCAGGCCCTACACCCAAACAAGGGCACTGCGTTCATCCACCTCTGGCCTGCTCGCCTCCCTACCACTGAGGAAGTACAGTTCCCGCTCAGCCCAGTCAAAACTGTTCGCTGCTCTGGCCCCCCAATGGTGGAACAAACTCCCTCACGACGCCAGGACAGCGAAGTCAATCACCACCTTCCGGAGACACCTGAAACCCCACCTCTTTAAGGAATACCTAGGATAGGATAAAGTAATCCTTCTCACCCCCCCCTTAAAAGACCTAGATGCACTATTGTAAAGTGGCTGTTCCACTGGATGTCATAAGGTGAAAGCACCAATTTGTAAGTCGCTCTGGATAAGAGCGTGTGCTAAATGACTTAAATGTAAATGAGACAGTAGATCTAGCTGAAATGTCATAATATAAAAGAGACAGTAGATCTAACAGGTAATAATAATATAATAATATATTCAACCTAATATATTCAACCTTCAACCTTCAACTTTCTACATATATCTGTTTATTATACCTGTTGATACAGGGCTCATATGTGAAACTATTCTAACTGAACATTTTCTTTCACAGTGACACTGACTCCGAATGGGAGTCTTATCCGGTACCCTGTGTGAATTTAAGTATGCTCTCTCTAATTCTCTCTTTCTCTCTCTCGGAGGACCTGAGCCCTAGGACCATGCGTCAGGACTACCTGGCATGATGACTCCTTGCTGTCCCCAGTCCACCTGGACTTGCCGCTGTTCCAGTTTCAACTGTTCTGCCTGCGGCTATGGAACCCTAAACTGTTAATTTTTACTCTTGAGGTGCTGTCCTGTTGCACCCTCTACAACCACTGTGATCTCCACATGGCACAGCCAGAAGAGGACTGGCCACACCTCCTGGTTCCTCTCTAGGTTTCTTCCTAGGTTTTTGCCTTTCTGGGGAGTTTTTCCTAGCCACCGTGCTTCTACACCTGCATTGCTTGCTGTTTGGGGTTTTAGGCTGGGGCTATATAAATAGATTGATTTGATAGAGGACTGAGGGTCTTCCAAATATTGAAAGTGTGTAAATAGTTACCCATGTTATTTTGTAAATGTATATACAGTGCCTTGCGAAAGTATTCGCCCCCCTTGAACTTTGCGACCTTTTGCCACATTTCAGGCTTCAAACATAAATATATAAAACTGTATTTTTTTGTGAAGAATCAACAACAAGTGGGACACAATCATGAAGTGGAACGACATTTATTGGATATTTCAAACTTTTTTAACAAATAAAAAACTGAAAAATTTGCTCATTCACCCTGTTACCAGCCTCGAAACTGTACCCCTGCTACTTGGAGCAGACTTGATGGGTCGGTTACTGCCATTGATGGATTGGAAAACCAACCAGGTATGGTCACAGGCCACAGTGCCTTCTCCACTGACCACACTGTCTTCCCCTAACGCTATTTGCAACATAGTCATTCACGAGGGGTATCTGTCGAAAGCACCCCTTGGGAAAAAGACGTTTAGAAACCTTTTGGCGCTAAATCCGATCCAAGGAGATATTAGGATATCTCGACTTATTTCATCAGCCAACCTGATTGACCATTCTTTTCATGATTTCGAGCCAGCTGTCTCTGTGGATAAGCAACTTCCCTCCTCCTTGCAGTCGTGCAATACAGTAGTTGAGATGAACTTCTCTTGCCCTTCGGACACTTCCGCAAGCACTGCGGCTGTCTCAGCTAGAAAAACATCAATGCGCAGTATACAGAGTATACTCTGCTTCTGATGATACATTTTCCGCTTTGTGGGGGACTGTCACCCCTTACAATGACACTAATGGCGTCAGTCCAGCAACTATCCGGATGACTCCCACTGGTGAAACACTTTGCAATATCACAGACCGATATCCTCATCTCAGTTCTCAGTGGTGACTGACAGGCCTCTACAGCCACTGAGCATTTTGAAGCACAAACACCAGGAGATTTGGTTGAGAGGTTACAGCCATTCTCGTAACAACGTGGTCGCTGACAACTCGTACATAGGGTCCGAACTTTTCGTTTGCACCTCAGACACCAACACCAGCCGCTGGTGGGGGGTCCGAGACACAAAGGGGGGGAATAGTAGCGCCAGACCCATGATGAGCCTCATTAAGGCCAGCGGGGGGGGGGGGGGGGGGGGGTCGAGACAACGGACAACACCGCACAAGGCCGCCAGAGCATAAATCAAATCTAGTATGGGAACAGTGAGGAGCAGACAGGCCCCTAGACGGGGATTATCTTAGAACACATCTAATATAGTACTGAGGTGTACCACACTGGTCGTCAAGGAAGTCCAGTGGACTTGTCCACCTCCAAAACAAATGGCAACAATAATCATTCCTTGCCATGTGTAGGTTCAACTACAATACAACTAGTAAAATGCTCCAATAATGTGTTCCGGTAGAATAATATTTCAGAACAAATCGGTAGGATAACTGGTCCCCTTGAGTACCAGTACCAATACCAGCAACAGTCAGTCCAGCTACAATCAGTAAGAAGGTTAGAGACCTAACCAATCAAATTACCCTTGACAACAGCGACATAGGAGTCACTCACAGAGCAACACGTGGTAGGGAATCTCCATTGCACTCTTCCAATGGTTAACACATGTCACTAATAAATAGAATCCTCCGTTCAGGAGGAAAATTATTACAAGTCATGATCCATGATCACAACATGTACGACTGGTCCAATACTTGTGAGGTTAGCTCTTCTGTGGATAACATAGCTATGAAATAGACTTCTTCATACCTATCGCCACTACAATAGTGGAAGACACAGTGACTTGTAGTAAAACCACTACAGACTCCTTCGACACCAATTTTTGACTGACCTCCAGGTACTGATCACCACCTCAAGCTGAACCTCGGCAAGACGGAACTGCTCTTCCTCCCGGGGAAGGACTGCCCGTTCCATGATCTCGCCATCACGGTTGACAACTCCATTGTGTCCTCCTCCCAGAGCGCTAAGAACCTTGGCGTGATCCTGGACAACACCCTGTCGTTCTCAACTAACATCAAGGCGGTGGCCCGTTCCTGTAGGTTCATGCTCTACAACATCCGCAGAGTACGACCCTGCCTCACACAGGAAGCGGCGCAGGTCCTAATCCAGGCACTTGTCATCTCCCGTCTGGATTACTGCAACTCGCTGTTGGCTGGGCTCCCTGCCTGTGCCATTAAACCCCTACAACTCATCCAGAACGCCGCAGCCCGTCTGGTGTTCAACCTTCCCAAGTTCTCTCACGTCACCCCGCTCCTCCGCTCCCTCCACTGGCTTCCAGTTGAAGCTCGCATCCGCTACAAGACCATGGTGCTTGCCTACGGAGCTGTGAGGGGAACGGCACCTCAGTACCTCCAGGCTCTGATCAGGCCCTACACCCAAACAAGGGCACTGCGTTCATCCACCTCTGGCCTGCTCGCCTCCCTACCACTGAGGAAGTACAGTTCCCGCTCAGCCCAGTCAAAACTGTTCGCTGCTCTGGCCCCCCAATGGTGGAACAAACTCCCTCACGACGCCAGGACAGCGGAGTCAATCACCACCTTCCGGAGACACCTGAAACCCCACCTCTTTAAGGAATACCTAGGATAGGATAAAGTAATCCCTCTCACCCCCTCCCCTGAAAAGATTTAGATGCACTACTGTTCCACTGGAGGTCATAAGGTGAATGCACCAATTTGTAAGTCGCTCTGGATAAGAGCGTCTGCTAAATGACTTAAATGTAAATGTAAATGTACTGACCTGGAAATTACCTGACTACGTCAGACTCATTCTGAACAAGTGTAATCTGCTAGGATACTTGGTTTTCTTCCCTTGACATGCGCGCTCGTGTAAGCATAAACGCACATGCACAACGGAACATCCAATTAGGATTTATGCTAGGATGACTTAAGTGTCCAAGCAAAGTACCAGCCTTAATAAAGTTGAACATTTACTTTGAGGCCTTTGACTCTACAGCACTCACCAGTTTTCTCCCCAGAAGTCCATAGGTCATCCCTGTATACTTCCCAAAACGAATGCCTTACAGCTGTAGACTTCATATTGTTATCAACTTAGGATAGTGCCTAAGCAACACCCCGCAAATTAGGAAAGCCCTAGATATGACATTATACAATGCCATGATGGTAATTTTGCCAGAACATTGGACATATATAGAATACAGTCCAATTAGATGATTTTTGTGTGAGAACTATATTTTGTTTATGCTTTCATTCCTTTTCGGTGCAGTTCCTTTGACACTTAGGAAGTGATAGAGCAGTAAAAAAAAGTGTGTGTGCGTTGTTAACATCTGCCTAAATTACTACCCAGATCTTCCAGTCTGGACAACCAGACGAACGGCGATCCCAAATCCGGACACCCACTGCCATCCTTGTGGTGGAATGCCCCGCTGTCAGAGAGCCTACCAAGGTAAACCACCAGAGGGGACTGCAACAATGATCCACAAACAGGACATCACAAGGTCATTATTTTTATTTTTATTTGTAACTTGCAGGATAAACAAGATCCAAACCACCAGGGAGGGAATGTCATGACGTTGCCCTCTTTGGGTACAGCGAGCACCATCCTCCTCTCTCTGCACCATCCCCCCCGCTCTCTCTCTCCTACACCCAGGGTGCTGTTAGGCAGGTCACACATTCCTGGAGGAGATTCTCCCTGATGGCCAGACAGTATAGAGAGAGAGTACGTTTTCATAGAGAGAACAAAGGAACTTCTTCCTCCTCACAGAACTTGAGAACTGAACAATATTCATGTTCTGGAGAATGTATAAACGCTCGGTGAAGTAGCCAGCTACGAACTGGTCCATTTGGTACAATTTTGTGAAACTCATGAGAGACAATTCAGCCACATTACCATAACCCTGTTTATACAAGAGTCTCAGTTGTGAAGCTTGCATCTATTTGTTGTATAGAATTAATGAGTAAAGATTAAACTATTTGTGAAATTATGTAATGTGATTTTAAACGGTTTAATGAAGGAAACTCCAATTCCCTTTGGAGTTTAACTAAATCATAGGCCCGCCCCATGAGCACAGATATTGATCTGGCGTCATGGGACAGCCCCTTTCTGCTCTTCTGAATATAACCCCCACCTTGGGAATTTATCTTCAGACCATGCTTCTCTCAATTTCGAGAGGGCTAAGGTTTGAGTAGAGACCATGCTTCTCTCAATTACGAGAGGGCTAAGGTTTGAGTAGAGACTAGCTTACCTGAATAACCATGAGAGGGCTAAGGTTTCAGGTGATTGCTGAATTCTTAACCATACCCCGTGGTTAAACTCTGAGACTATCGAACCGACAGAATAAGAACAAATCTTTGATACTAATTACTAGTCTGCAGCTAGGAATTTGGTATCATTGAACGCGAAGACGGACAACCGCCGAAACATCTATCTATAACAACATTGCTGAATGTTACTCTGAACTATCCATTCTAACCACGACAGAGAGAGAGAGGGCGGACACGCTCTCCAACAGAAACAAACTTTCCAACAGAGACCACGATGACACACTGAGCGTAAATATATATATTGTTTGCAATCATTCTCGAATGAGTAAGCGTTCATGTGCAAAAGATTAGCATTTCAATTGTTATAATTATCAACTTTGTAGTGTCAACATGATGCTGCCACCTCCATGCTTCACGGTTGGGATGGTGTTCTTCAGCTTGCAAGCCTCCCCCTTTTTCCTTCAAACATAACGATGGTAAGTATGGCCAAAAACGTATATTTTTTGTTTCATCAGACCAGGGGACATTTCTCCAAAAAGTCTGACCTTTGTCCCCATGTGTAGTTGCAAACTGTAGTCCGGCTTTTTTATGGCAGTTTTGGAGCAGTGGCTTCTTCCTTGCTGAGCGGTCTTTCAGGTTATGTTGATATAGGACTTGTTTCATTGTGGATATAGATACATTTGCACCTGTTTCCTCCAGCATCGTCACAAGGTCCTTTGCTGTTGTTCTGGGATTGATTTGCACTTTTCGCACCAAAGTACGTTAATCTCTAGGAGACAGAACGCGTCTCCTTCCTGAGCGATATGACAGCTGCATGGTCCCAAGGTGTTTATCCTTGCGTACAATTGTTTGTACAGATGAACGTGGTACCTTCAGTCATTTTCTCCCAAGGAAGAACCAGACGTGTGGATGTCTACAATTTTTTTCTGAGGTCTTGGCTGATTTCTTTTGATTTTCCCATGATGTCAGGCAAAGAGGCACTGATTTTGAAGGTAGGTCTTGAAATACATCCTCAGGTACACCTCCAATTGACTCAAATGATGTCAATTAGCCTATCAGAAGCTTCTAAAGCCATGACATAATTTTCTGGAATTTTCCAAGCTGTTCAAAGGCACAGTCAACTTAGTGTATGTAAACTTCTGACCCACTGGAATTGTGATACTGTGAATTACAACTGAAGTAATCCGTCTGTAAACAATTGTTTGAAAAATTACTTGTGTCATGCACAAGGTAGATGTCCTAAAACTATAGTTTGTTAAAAATACATTTATGGAGTGGTTGAAAAAGGTTTTAATGACTCCAACCTTGGTGTATGTAAACTTCCTACTTCAACTGTACATGTTTGAAGAACCAAAAGTACATTTCTAAATTAGTATCAAACAGTTTGTTTTGTTATGAGGTGTAATGGATCATGATGAACGGATATTAAAACCGTTGGCAAATTGACATTCAATGATGAACATTAGTAAGGTCAGGTGTGCCCCACTTGACAGAGGCAAATACATAAATTGACAATGCTTGCAGCTTTACCTGCAGTTATTGCTACAGGGATGTACACTGCCCAACAATTTCTTCTCAAGTGGATTATAATATCAAGCAATGAAATACAGTATATCAATTTAACACAAAATAACACGAAGACAATATTCATGAAAGTACCTAATCAAAAAGATTAACTAGTTCTAATGTACAATAACAGTTCTAGAGTTGTTCGAATTAAGTTGCGTCTGCAATTTTTTTATGCTGGATTTTAATATATTAGTGTTTGTGAAACATTAAAAGTTAAGTATACTATACGTAAAAATACATACTCAAAAAGTTGATGCAGATAGTCTAGCAGAATATTCTTTACAGTGTAGTAGGCTGTATCATGAATATAAAAAAGCTGAGAATACATTGTGCCTTTCAGCACATATTAAAAGATTGTTTTAAAAAATATATTTTTTGGTTTCAGAATTCCTACAGATAAGCTGATTGCAGTGATAAAGTTCTACAAGGAACATGGTGTGGCTCCAAGGGAGAAGAAGTGTGGTTGTCGTCTCGCCAGCAAACGGGTGCTGTCCTATGAGGACATTCAGCGAATCGTTCACTTTGTCAACAACTTCGCCGATGTCCACGTGATGCCACTCCCAGGACGGATCCCTGGATTTAAGAGGGCAGACATCCGGGTGCTACTGACAATTAAGACCAAGTCCTCTCTGTGGCGCAAGTATGAAACTTGTGTGATCATGGTGAGTGTTTTCCTTGCTATTTATATTTGCATCAAACGTTTGTCAGCTCAAGCAAGTGGGCCAGCGGCAAAGAAACTAACCAAAGCCCAAACGAATTGGATCTGACGAGACTGTCAGTACTTACTCTGGTGACTTGTGTGTGTGATCACACTTTCTTTAACGTTTCTCATTTTAGTTGCTGCTTAGAGATACCCAAGCTTACTCTGACCCTTTTAGCTCTCACCCCCTCCATCCCCTTCCCTATTTTAGCTCTTTTCAGGTGTCGTTTATAATCTGTGCCGAGGGACATGTCAGAGGGAAAAAAGTGAATATGTGCAGTGTGAATATTTCTCTGTCATACATACAGTATGTATGTGCATGTACATGTACAGTGCCTTCTGAAAGTATTCAGACCGCTTGACTTTTCCCATAGTTTGTTATGTTACAGCCTTATTCTAAAATGGATTAAATTTTTTAAATCCTCAGCCATCTCTGCAGAACTCCACCAATCAGGCCTTTAGAGTAGAGTGGCCAGACGGAATCCACTTGTCAGTAAAAGGCACATGACAGCCCGCTTGGAGTTTGCCAAAAGGCACCTAAAGACTCTCAGACCATAAGAAACAAGATGATCTGGTCTGATGAAACCAAGATTGAACTCTTTGCCCAGAATGCCAAGCGTCACGTCTGGAGGAAACCTGGCACTATCCCTACGGTGACGCATGGTGGTGGCAGCATCATGCTGTCGGGATGTTTTTCAGAGACAGGGACTCGAAGACTAGTCAGGATCGAGGCAAAGATGAATGGAGCAAAGTACAGAGAGATCCATGATGAAAACCTGCTCCAGAGCGCTCAGGACCTCAGTCTGGGGCAAAGGTTGACAAGAGTGACTTCGGGACAAGTCTCTGAATGTTCTTGAGTGGCCCAGCCAGAGCCCAGACTTGAACCCGATCTAACATCTCTGGAGAGACATGAAAAAAGCTGTACAGCGACGCTCACCATCCAACCTGACAGAGCTTGCTTCAACAAAGTACTTAGTAAAGGGTCTGAATACTTAAGTAAATGTGATATCTTTGCAAACATTTCTAAAAAACTATTTTTGCAGATTGTAGATTGATGCGGGGGAAAAAAACTATTAAATACATTTTAGAATAAGGCTGTAACCTAACAAAATGTGGAAAAAGTCAAAAGGTCTGAAACATTTCTGAAGGCACTGTATGTTTGTGCAGTTGTGCGTGTGTGTGCACGTGTGTGAAAATAGGTGAATGTAGCCAATACATTCTCTTGCTTGTATGTGTACACAGGTATGCATATACATGTGTGTGTGTGTGTCCGACAACGATGTCTGTATAGTTAGAGCAAGAAGTAATTTATTTGTAACCTGTATGTTTGTGTGTGCATGTGAGTGAGAGAAAGAACAGGGGCACTCATGTCATGGAATATCATGTTTTTTTTTTGTATTAAGTAAATATTTAATTCATTATTTGAAGAAATGTCATAAAAGTAACTGCAAACTTTGACTGCACTTTTTAAAATACACTCAGCGTTTAATGAGTAAAGAGATCATGTTGGTCTCATTAGAAAGCTAACATTCTCCTCTTTCCATCACTGTATAAAATACCAAATGGGTTTTAAGGTCAACATGACTGATTATGATAGAGCAAGTCACACTTATGTCTGAAACACCCTCTCATCACTCATAATTATGTATGGAGCCTAGAAAAACACCCTAACAGTGTCTGTGGTGAAGTTTCCCTTGAAACGGTTGTACAGATTCAACTAGATATGCGGACCATACTTTTCAAACTTTCCAAAAGTTATTTTATTTTTGAGGGTTTGGCTTGCACATAATCATACAACACTGAACAGCATCTGCTTTGCTGAGATGACACTCAAAGTCTGTCCCCGTTCATTAGCTTCCTACAGACGTTGATGGGGTATCTTGGGCATACCTGCCTGGTGCCACAGTCTTCCACTTGTAACCAGCTAATGATGCTCCCCTTGGACCTTTATGAGTCAGACTCCTTCCACAATCTCCTCAGAGCAGCTTTCTGTGAAACGCTGGAGTCATTCTCTCAAAAAGTCAGGCTTTGTATGTCCAAAGATAAACCAGAGTGGTATGGATACATGCCAAATCATTACACTGCAGAAACCTCTAAACGAGCAGCTGATCCAATCCCACCCAAGCCAAACACTTTCCTTCCTGCTGACCCTCCTCTACCCCTCCTTTGTATTTTATTATCTTCCTGGCTTCATCAGATCTCTCTGTTTCTCGGAGACCTGCCCCCCTGCTTGATCCCCTTTCAATGGAGGTACCTTGTCTAATCTCAGACTAAATTGAAAGAAGACACAGACCTATAGGTGATAAGTGACTTCATTGAGAAATTTGAGGAGGATTTCTTACACTCATCCAGTATTTTATATAATTGTAATAGCACTCTATGTATTGGACAATACATGTATAATACTCAGTTCTAATGTGCCTACCGGTTCAATTGACATATACTGTACGTGTGAGGTGTATGTCTTGTGAAATCGATTCATCAGAAGGATGTAAAACAAACCAAAATGTATAATTGTGACTAATTCCATTTATAATAGTGTATAAAACATTAGAATGAACATCTGCTCTTTCTATGACATAGACTGACCAGGTGAATCAAAGTGAAAGCTATGATCCCTTATTGATGTTAAATCCACTTCAATCAGTGTAGATGAAGGGGAGATGACAGGTTAAAGAATAATTGTTAAGCCTTGAGACAATTGACATGGATTGTGTATGTGTGCCATTCAGAGTGCCTTTGAACGGGGTTTGACATTAGGTGCCAGGTGCACTGGTGTGTGTTTGTCAAGAACTGCAACACTGCTGTGTTTTTCACGCTCAACAGTTTCCTGTGTGGTGGACCATCAAGAATGGTCCACCACCCAATAGACATCCAGCCAACTTGACATAAGCGTGGAAAACATTGGAGTCAACATGGGACCAGCATCCCTGTGGAAAAGTTTTTGGCACTTTGTAGAGTCCATGCCTCGATGAATTGAGGCTGTTCTGAGGACAAAAGGAGGTGCAACTCAATATTAGTAAGTTGTTCCTAATGTTTTGTGAACTCGGTGTATATAATAATATATACCACTCAGCAGAGGCTTTATCCAAAACAACTTACAAGTAGTGTGTGCATACATATTTTTTATGTGTGGCCCAAGTCTAGGTGGAGTTAAGGTACCATAGTCACTTGGTATGAATCACTGTGCTCTACTTTTCCTCCAGAAGAACTAAGGTTAATCTTTAGTTGTCTCATTGACTCATCACAAGAATGGCCACTGTGTTTCTTGGAACAGGACTTCCTTCTTCACAGTGGTGTAATGAACTTGAAGATTTTTTTCGTCCTGCATAAAAGTGCAGTAAAGCTAGGCTGGGCTCAATGGAAAAAGTAGCCTACGGTTCCGTTTGCTGATGATTGTAATTTAAAACCAAAAAAAACCTCAGCATCAAAAGGCCACTCCAGCATTAAGCTGCTGCAAGTTGATGCAGATTTCACTGATATCATTGGCTTGCAGAGGTCCAATGGTAGTTTAAAAGATTCCATTTGGACATTTCAACCACAGGTCTTTAAATACATTCAAGAGTCCATCACAGTTATTCAATCTTAGCCAGAATGGATAAGGACCACCTATTTTCAATATTTTATCCCAAGATAACAGTATTTGTTATCTGCTCGCATTATTCTTTAAAAAAGCAAGAATTTTGAACCTAAAAAAAAATCTAAATTTAACTCCTCCCATCACAAACAGGTTCCGGTTTCAACCTTTGCACATGGGTTCCTCAGGGAACCTTTTCAAGGTTTCGCCGGTGTGGCAATTCAAAAGGTTCCTCAAGGCACCACTTATTCGAAGAGTGAAGGAAGCACATGATACATTTGAAGCCTAGGCTGCAATTTGGGGAGGGAAACCACTAGAATTGTTTGGGTAGCAACCTCAGCATCATTCAGCTTGTCATGGTTGATGTCTGCATTCAAAATCAATTTAATCCTATCAAAATTAACTTTGGAAAGAAAGCAACTCACTGCTTCAGCACCTGCAATGCTGTAGACACAGTTAAAATAGTTCCAGATTAAGATGTTAATAGTCTCAGCTATATGTGCAGCTATATAGTATGTGTTTCATGTTAGAACTTGTCAGTGGGTCTGGAAATGTTAAATTGGAGAATAAATGGAGCAAATGGTGATGTACACAATGTTTGCATGTTATAAACATTATTTGAATAGAAATAAAATACATCAACAGTTATAAACAAATGAAAGGTGACATGATTCAATGAAATTTACTCTTAATAATAATACTTGAATGTTATTACTGAAGATCCCCTAAGCCAAACACCACAGAACTATACAACAAGCATGTTTGTGTCTAGGATTTTTCTAAAGGCTGCAGTTTTGTATGCCTTTGTTTTGTTCTTGGGATTTTTATGAATGAATTTGAAGTACTTGGCACTCATTGGCCTGCACATATACAATTGGTACTAAACTGAAACATACACCTGTCAGACACTTGCATAGAATTGCACCTGTGGGTTTGCACGGTGATGGATTGTCCTATTATGTGCTCAGTAAATGCATATGGAGATGCCTTAAGGTATAGAAGGAAAGGACCTGAGTGTTCAATAAAATGGCTTTTCATGAAGATGTGCTAATGGAAACTGAGGGAAGTGGTGCTGCTAAACTGCCTGTTGTGATTCTTGACTTGATGAGATAAGATAAAGACACAGTATGTTTTCTTCCTCCATTACATTCACAATAATGGCAGTGGCATCCAAAGATCTCATTATACCTTCGCTCTGCTGCGTTCTCCTACTTGGGAAACCTAGCGAAATTGAGGATTTTTCTACTCACATCATTATTGTCAATAGCAGGTCTAACTTACCAGATTCTCTGAAGATACATTTTCTTAACCCTTTTTTCTAAAATTAAAACAATACAGACACCTCCTTAGGAGAAATGCAGACACTTCAGGAGTTACGTTAAAGTCACAAAAGATTCCTACATTTGTTAATTACTCTTAATTTGATAGCCTTGATGAATTGTTCTTCACTACAGTAATACAAAGTCTAATTACAGAGAACAGTTTTTTTTCTCTCTGAAACTAAGAGGTTGAAGAAAGGAGGGAATCTTAGCAGACCGGTGAATTAGCTGAACATTTCTATTGCTTGTTTTGGCGGCGGACCACTTCCTTTAGCAGTGTGTGCTGTGTCCCAGCTGTGCTGTTCTCGGCCTCAGAGCACTGTGTTATTAAAACATATGAGACAGACCGCACCGGGCAGCAGCCACAATGAGGGTTAGTGGCTCAGTGCAAACCATTTGCATTTTTCTCTCTCTCCCTCTTTCTCACCAGTTTACAGACCCTAGTCAATATAGGCTTCATTAACAACCTAGTGCATAGTTCAAATGTTTGGGTTTCTATGTTTTATTATGAAACGTGTACTACGAGGCATGTCCTGTGAGATTAACTTAAATAGACTGATCTTGGAAGAGAGTGGCTATTTTAAAAGATATCGCTTATGAGAACCTATTCCAAAACAGAAATAAGTCCAATATTTTTTTGTTTATGGCTCCTTCTCTGTCCCCGTTTCTTGCATATCATCATGTTGGAGGCTGAGGTGGCAATGGAATGCAGTTGACCTGAAAGATGTGAAAGTGTAAGTTGGAATTAGTTTAGAATTAGGAATTTGTTTCCATGGCGCTGTATTTAATATATATATTGTTATCAACAATAAAACATTTAAATAACTTGTTGACAGATTAACTGAAATATCTGGCTGTGACCAACGGAATTGCAGGACTGATCATAGCAAGTCAGTTTATATTTGCCTAGCTAGCTTACTAGTATGATTTGAATGGCGCAGCAACACCAGATAAACAGTATCAGCTTTTTGGCAGCCTTGCTCAAGTCCCTAGAGGGAAGGGATTGCGGTGTGAGGGAATGCAGAGGCTCGCTTCGTAGGGGGCTTTTCTGGACCACTGATAAGGTGTGGTCACCTTACTGCTGCTTTTACAGTCACCAAAGCCTCACCCAGGTGGGTGCTACATTTCAGTAGTGGATGATCCAGCTAACCTACAGACGAGGAGCTGTGACTACCGAAGACCCGTGGCCTGTCTGTCAGATGTTTCTCCCTCCTTGGCTCTACCATTTATGCTCCCTTCTCTCAAGATACTACCCTACTGAACTGCCTATCATCTAAAGCTGTGGAATACCATTGACCAGGAACTGCCAGATTCCTACATTTGTTTTTTGTTAATTTTGTTTTTAAAGCAACTTTGATTCTACTTGTAATGAAAAGACCTATATACAGTAAAATGTGTTATTATAAAGTATACCTTAAGTAAACCTCATGCAGATCCATCTAAAGTAGACCTAAATCACTGATATGTAATGGAAAAATCATCTCCTTTCTGGTGAATCCTTGTAATTTGTGAGATTATTAGGAGGTAGTTGGCAGATGATTAAAAAAAAATAGAAAATATCATCCACTTAAGCAACCTTTGTGACAACTGAGCTCCGGGGCTAACTCGCCAATTCGGAGCCAGTCCAAAATAATCATGTTTGCTTAATGCTTTTTACAAATCCAATCGGAATTTAGTGACTGACTGTGTTTTTCCTTTTGGAGGAGACATATGCTTTAGCTTTGTCACTTTGACTAAAACATAAGGACTTGTGTCACCAGTGGACACTCCCATTGTAATATGAAATCCAGATTTCCATGATGCACACGGAGAAAGTTAATTATTATTAACCCTGGTCACTTGGAGACAACATTTGTTCTGCCTGTTGGTGTCAGCACGCGCTAAGCCGGAGCCACGGGAGGTTCAGGCGATCACATGCATAGCTAGTGCCCCTCTGTGCCAAGCTCCACCAATGAAATGATGCTTCAAATCTCAGGGTAAATTCCCCCTCCTGGTCTCAAGAAAAAGGGCTACATGCTGCAAACCAGAAACCCCAAAATAGGTATTGCAACTTCTCTTAAAAGAACGCAGCAAAAACATATTATTTCTATGTTGACATTTCAATGCGTATAAGTATTATTAATCCTTACCAGATATATGTCCATTTGTTCATGGCAGGAAGTCAATATGCATGTCTGAGCGGGCTGGCTCATCCTAAATTGAAATTCTACACTATCATTGTTCATCACTGATAAAGGAAAACATTGTCTCAGCCTAAACAGAGGGACTTTGTTTATGGTTACCATTCATGCCATGGGCTAACTAACAATGACTCACCATTGTGGCTCATTTGAGAGTTACTCTCACAGCAAACGTAAACCCATGAGATAATCGTACGCCCGATTCACCATGGAATAGATATGGGAGGTGTGGTTCTAAGTATGTCCTTGTGTTTTGGAATGGTGTATCGTCATCGGAACTACGTATCATCCTCTGTGTCGTGTTCCTTTGGCTCGTCGCATCAGTCGATTCCGTAATATGGCATTTGTTGGAGATGTAAAACAGACACAGCCTCACACTGACGACCTTTCCAGGATTGCCTCCCGAGCTTCCGTTCCTAGCTGTCTCTTATTAATGATGTTTTAATGGGAGAGAAGAAATGCCTCAGTGCCCAAGGAGCGCAGGAAAGTGGGAGTCCCTTTTATTAAGTATGGGGAAGGTTTTCATCTACATCAATAAAGCAGCCTGAGAGCCCATGCTGGAGTCTTATCTTGGGCTAAAGGCCTGCAGTTGGCCCGGGCAGACAGGAAGGAAACTGAGACACAAATCCTCTGCCCTCATTCCCATGACGAAAGTTTCATACTTGCCACAAAGAGAAACACTGCCCAAGCTTCCCTCCCAACAAACCAGAGGAGAAATCTAAGAGCTATTTTTACTTCAATGAGCGACTCGATATGAGCAATCTGTGTAAAAAAGAGAGAATCATCTTTATTGACTTCTGTTTGTAGAGGACGTGTGTCTGCAGTTGAATAACTTGTAACAGCTTATTCAGTGGGACATGAGCAACTCTCATACTGGTGTTTGGTGTTCATTGTTAGATGACAGAGAAAAGTGGTTGACCAGTCTCAGCCAAAGAGATGGCTCCAGTCCACAACATATGAGGATTTTTTTCCCAAAATTAAAAAAGATACTCAGTCTGGGTCTCAACCTACTGTTCATGGTTAGAATAGAGGATTACAGAAGGTGCAAATTCAAAACTGAGTTGTGAAACAGTGTTTTTTGTTAAATGTAACTTACACTTAAATGTAACTTCTATCATAGTTTTGGAAGTGCAAAAGGTATCAAATGAGGGTATGAGATCAGCTCTGGTGGAAGTATTTAACAAGTGCTACTTTTCTTCGCTTCAGCAGGCTGGGGAGAGACTATGTTTGAACTTGTTTACTAAAAACCCCACATAGTTTGAGCGTATTTGATTAATGAATCAGTAGTGACAGCCACAGCATAATTTTGAACCCGATCCCAAAGTGTCAGCTCTGATTTAGAACAAGAAACGATTAAAAGAATACAGCAATACTGGCACGTGCCAAATTAACAATTCAAATCTGACTCGAGGCTCTCAGATTATAACTATTTAGTGGTGTTCCAAAAAGAATCTGAATGTTTAAATATTACAACAGTCGTCACTATTCCATACTGCTTACTATAAATGTATAATTAAAATTGAAGCAACATTTTAGTAGAATGTTCCCTATTTCCTACATCAAATCAAATCAAATGTTATTTGTCACGCGCACCGAATACAACAGAATCAGGAGGATAGATTTGTGGTCGGATTTACCAAATGGAGGGCGAGGGAGAGCTTTGTCTCTGTGTGTGGAGTACAGGTGATCTAGATTTTTTCTCCCTCTGGTTGCACATTTAACATGTTGATAGAAATTGGTTAGAACTGATTTAAGTTTCCCTGCATTAAAGTCTCCGGCCACTAGGAGCGCCGCCTCTGGGTGAGTGGTTTCCTGTTTGCTTATTTCCTTATACAGCTGACTGAGTGTGTTCTTAGTGCCAGCATCTGTCTGTGGTGGTAAATAAACAACCATGAAAAGTATAGCTGAAAACTCTATAGGCAAGTAGTGTGGCCTGCAATTTATCACGATATACTCTACTTCAGGTGAGCAAAATCTAGACTTCCTTAGATTTCGTGCACCAGCTCTTGTTTACAAATATGCACAGACCACCCCCTCGTTTTACCGGAGTGTGCTGTTCTATCTTGCCTGTGCAGCGTATATCCGGCTAGCTGAATATCCATGTCTTCATTCAGCCACGATTCCGTGAAACATAGGATATTACAGTTTTTGATGTCCCGTTGGTAGGATATTTGTGATCGTAGGTCGTCTGATTTATTGTCCAATGATTGCACGTTGGTGAGTAGTATTGACGGTAATGGCAGCTTTCCCAGTCGCCTTCTCCGGGTCCTGACCAGGCATCCGGCACTTTGTCCTCTGTACCTGCGTTGCTTCCTCTTGCAAATAACGGGGATGTCGGTCCTGTGGGGTGTTTGGAGAATGTCTTGTGCATTGTCTTTGTTGCAGAAAATATCTTTGTATAATCCGAGGTGAGTGATCGTTGTCCTGATATCTAGAATCTCTTTTTTTGCAGATACGGTTGCAGAAACATTACGTACAAAATAAGTTACAAATAACACGAAAAAACCCACATAATAGCAAAATTGGTCGGGTGCCCGTAAAACTGCTGCCATTTCTTCCGCCGCCATTTTTGGATTCATGCTGACTGGCGTGGACCAAAAGGAACATTTGCTATCTAACTGGGAGTCCCGTGAGTGAAAACATCCGAAGCTCATCAAAGGTAAACGATTTAATTTGATTGCTTTTCTGATTTTCGTGACCAAGCTTCCTGCTGCTAGCTGGACATAATGCTATGCTAGGCTATCGATAAACTTACACAAATAGGACCGATTGGAATAGTGGCTACCTCTGTATTTTACGCGCGAATCACTCTGAGAGCCATCAGGTGACCACTTGCGCAATGTATCCGCTTACGGGTATTCTTCAACATAAATGCGTAAAACTACGTCACAATGCTGTAGACCACTTGGGGAATATGGAGAAAAAGTAATCTGGTTGATAGCCCATTCACTGCTCAATAGGGACGCATTGGAACGCAGAGCTTTCAAAAGATGAGTCACTTCCGGATTGGATTTTTCTCAGGCTTTCGCCTGCAATATCAGTTCTGTTATACTCACAGACAATATTTTTACAGTTTTGGAAAATTTAGAGTGTTTTCTATCCTAAACTGTCAATTATATGCATATTCTAGCATCTTGTCCTGACAAAATATCCCGTTTGCTACAGGAACGTTATTTTTCCAAAAATGAAAATACTGCCCTCTAGTCACAAAAGGTTAACAAAAGGCTAAACTGTGTTTCACTATATTTCACTTGTGATTTAATGAATATGAATATTTTCTAATAATATTTTTTGTCCGTTGCGTTATGCTAATTAGTGTCAGTTGATGACAATTCTCCCGGATCCGGGATGGGTAGTTCCAAGAGGTTTAATCCACCTGACGTCTCAGATTTCGAAATTATGCTTTCCAGCGAAAGCAATCCAAGCGTTTGTGTAAGTTTATCGACCGCATGACGAAACATTAAGTACACTTAGCATCAGGTAGCTTGGTCACAAAAATCAGAAAAGCAATCAAATTAATTGTTTACCTTTGATGATCTTCAGATGTTTTCACTCACGAGACTCCCAGTTACACAACAAATGTTCCTTTGGTTCCATAAAGATTATTTTATATCCAAAATACCTCCGTTTCTTTGTCGCGTTATGTTCAGAAATCCACAGGACAGAGCTGTCACGCACAACGCAGACAAAAATTCCAAATAATATCCATAATGTCCACAGAAACATGTCAAAAGTTTTTTATAATCAATCCTCAGGTTGTTTTTAAAATATATATTCGATAATATATCAACCGGGAGTAGAGGTTTTTCAATAGGACAGGGAGAAACAATGGCTGCTTTACTCTGTTGTGCAAAACTCACTCTCAGAGCCCCCACCTATCCACTTACGCAATATGATCTTTCTCGCTCATTTTTCAAAATAAAAGCCTGAAACTATGTCTACTAAAGACTGTTGACACCTTAGGGAAGCCATAGAAAAGGGGATCTGGTTGATATCCCTTAAAATGGAGGATAGGGTTATTTTCCACCATAATGTGCAAATAAATTCATAAAAAATACTACAATGTGATTTTCTGGATTTTCTTCTAATTTTGTCTGTCATAGTTGAAGTGTACCTATGATGATTTGTTGTTTTTTCTTATTATGTTAACATTTCTATCCATTGGTAACAAATATATGCATATCCTGGCTTCAGGGCCTGAGTAACAGTCAGTTTACTTTGGGCACGTCAGTCAGGGGGAAATTTAGAAAAAAAGGACCCTAGCCTAATTAACTTATTACGGCTGAGATCCCGTTAATGGGATCGATATCACAACAGCCAGTGAAAGTGCAGGGAGCCAAATTCAAACAACAGAAATCTCATAATTAAAACTCCTCAAACATGCAAGTATTTTACATCATTTTAAAGATAAACTTCTTGTTAATCCCACCACAGTGTCCGATTTCAAAAAGAGTTTATGACAAAAAAACACCAAACGATTATGTTAGGTCAGTACCTAGTCACAGAAAAACACAGCCATTTTTCCAGCCAGAGAGGAGTCACAAAAAGCACAAATAGAGATAACATTAATCACTAACCTTTGATGATCTTCATCAGATGCCACTCATAGGACTTCATGTTACACAATACATGTATGTTCTGTTCGATAAAGTTCATATTTATATCCAAAAATCTCATTTGACATTGGCGCGTTATGTTCAGTAATGTTTTACTTCCAAAACATCCAGTGATTTTGCAGAGAGACCCATCAATTTACAGAGATACTCTTAAAAGACAGACATTTGGTCCGCCCTGACCTGGGACCAGACCAAATCTGAAACAATTGTAGATGTCTGTGTTTGGTGCAGATTTGGTCCGGTCCAGCCTTGATTTGGCCCAAACATAGATGACTATGATTTATTCAGATTTGGTTCGGTACAATCATAGATGTCTATGTTTCACAAGTTTGGACACCACAGTCAAGTAGAAACAAAGACCCCAAAATTACATATTTTCAACATTCGTAAAATATGTATTTACAATAATCTTTTCAAATTTCATTCAGAAGCAAAATGATCCTATTTTGAACATAATTTTGCTCACTGGAATGGGACAGAAGGAGAGAGATGGGCATAAGCGTAAGGACTACCGACTGGTTGAGGTTTATGTTCTCTCTCTATTGTGGTGAGTGCTTCTCCAGATGATATAAGTACAAGTCTAGGGGAATGGCAGGGAAGTTCAGAATGAGCAGTCACCAACTCTGCTAAGGGCTGAAGAGTGTTATCAGGTATGATGTTGTGACTGACCTGGTTTGAGCCAGGGTGTCATGCACATCACAATATTGGGGAAGCTAACAAGTCTTCAGGTCGCACGCAAGGTTACTCATCATGCAAGCGTGATTCATCAAACTACCTCTTTTCCACTGTGGGATAACCAACAACCACATTAGAATGATCCTGCGTTGCCTTAGATTCTGTTCCTTCTGTTGGAGTTTAACAAATAAATGTTGGCCTCTATTCAATCGACATCGCAGAAGATCAGCTTTACAAATATATTGGCATACAAACTGCATTCAGGTTAAATGCTGTATAAAGTATGTCAGCTCAATCTGAAATTAAATACATTTTACATTTCTAAATTTCCGAGTCTGTAACGCTTTAGTTTTACAAGTTAACTTGTTGAGGATAGGGGGCAGTATTTTCACTTTAGATGAATTGCGTGCCCATAGTGAACTGCATCAAACTGTCCTAGATTGCTATTATATGCATATTATTATTACTATTGGATAGAAAACACTCTGAAGTTTCTAAAACTGTTTGAATTATGTCTGTGAGTATAACAGAACTCGTAGGGCAGGCAATCTTCCAAACAAGAAGTGAAATTCTGAAAGTTGGGGCAACTTTGACATCATCGCTCCCTCGTTTCCCAACAAGATATGGATCTGGAAGTACTTCCGCATTTCTCTGTGGGTGCTACCGCTGTTCCATTTGGCTCCAGATGAAAACGTATGATCCGGTTGGAACGTTACTGGATATATATGATAATAACATGCTGAAGATTGATTCTCTACTTAGTTTGACCAGTTTATTCGACCTGGAATGTATCTTTTGGAAGTTTTCGTGCGAGTTATCTTGGACCAGCAGTCAGTTTTTGGGCACGTGAGCTGAAAGTGATAGCAAATGCAGCTACTTGGACACTAGTATTGGATATTATGGAACAAAACAACGATTTATTGTGGAACTAGGACTCCTTGCACTACATTCTGATGAAAGATCATCAAAGGTAAGGGGATATTTATGTTGTAATTTCGTATTTCTGTTGACTCCAACATGGCGGAGAAATACTGTTACGTCTGAGCGTTGTCTCAGATTATTGCAATGTTAGGCTTTTTCCGTAACGTTTAAAAAACAATCTGACACAGCGGTTGCATTAAGAACCAGTGTATCTTTAATTATATGTAGAACATGTATCTTTAGTCAAAGTTTATGATGAGTATTTCTGTTATCTGGCGTAGCTTTCTATAATTCCTCCGGTTATTTTGGAGGAATTTCTGAACATGGCGTCAATGTAAACCGAGATTTGTGGATATAAAAATGCATATTATCGAACAAAACATAAATGTACTGTGTAACATGTCATATGACTGTCATCTGATGAAGATTTTCAAAAGGTTAGTGATTCATTTTATCTCTCATCCTGCTTTTGTGATTTTATCATTGGCTGGAAAAAAATGCTAATTATTTACTTAAACATCATACAATATGATTTTCTGGATTTTTGTTTTAGATTCCGTCTCTCACAGTTGAAGTGTACCTATGATGAAAATTACAGACCTCTACATGCTTTGTAAGTAAGAAAACCTGCAAAATCGGCAGTGTATCAAATACTTATCTCCACTGCATGTTTCCTTATGAGATTATGTGCACGACTGCAAAGTTCCTTAACTTCTTGCGTCGAGCCATCCCGGATCCGGTATCGTGACTACAGCCTCAAGCTCATTACCATAACGCAACGTTAACTATTCATGAAAATCGCAAATGAAATTAAATTAATCTATTTGCTCTCAAGCTTAGCCTTTTGTTAACAACACTGTCATCTCAGATTTTCAAAATATGCTTCTCAACCATTGCAAAACAAGCATTTGTGTAACAGTATTGATAGCTAGTGTAGCATTTAGCGTTAGCATTCAGCAGGCAACATTTTCACAAAAACCAGAAAAGCATTCAAATAAAATCATTTACCTTTGAAGAACTTCGGATGTTTTCAATGAGGAGACTCTCAGTTAGATAGCAAATGTTCAGTTTTTCCTGAAAGATTTTTTGTGCAGGAGAAATCGGTCCGTTTGGTGCGTCACGTTTGGCTACCAAAAAACCCCGAAAATTCACTTATCCAAACGCCAAACTTTTTTCCAAATTAACTCCATAATATCGACTGAAACATGGCAAACGTTGTTTAGAACCAATCCTCAAGGTGTTTTTCACTTCAATGATGTATCGTTCCTGGAAGTATGCGTCTCCTTCTGTATCGCATGGTAAAATGATTGCCACTGGGAATTTACGCACCAATTTAGACAAAGGACACCGGACGGCCCCCTGGCAAATGTAGTCTCTTATGGCCAATCTTCCAATGATATGCCTACAAATACATCACAATGCTGCAGACATCTTGGACGAACGGCAGAGCGCATAAGCTCGTTCACAGCATATTCACAGCCATATAAGGAGACGATAGTAAAACAGAGCGTCAAAAATCCTGCTCATTTCCTGTTTGAAGTTTCATCTTGGTTTCGCCTGTAAGATCAGTTCTGGGGCACTCACAGATAATATCTTTGCAGTGTTTTCTTTCCAAAGCTGGCAATTCGAGCATCTTTTCGTGACAAAATATTGCGCTTAAAACGGGCACGCTTTTTTTATCCAATAATGACATAGTGCCCCCATAGGTTGAAGAGGTTAACTTTGCAACTGAGCTGAGCCAAAAAAGTATTGCGTCCACTGAACCATGAAGAAAATTCAAAAGAACAATTTTACCAGACTATTTGAATAATCCATTCGTAATTTGTCAATTTGCATAAAAATATCTGATAATTTTTTAAATGGTATAATTGCATGATATGATTGCATTTTGCAACCCCACTTCCCCCATCGCCCCAAAATGAATGGTTTTTGACTACTACAGTCGTGGCCAAAAGTTTTGAAAATGACACAAATATAAATGTTTACAAAGTCTGCTGCCTCAGTTTGTATGATGGCAATTTTTATATACTCCAGAATGTTATGAAGAGTGATCAGATGAATTGCAATTAATTGCGAAGTCCCTCTTTGCCATGCAAATGAACTGAATCCCCAAAAACATTTCCAATGCATTTCAGCCCTGCCACAAAAGGACCAGCTGACATCATGTCAGTGATTCTCTCATTAAACGTCCATGGACGTCAGCGTCGCACCATTTCACCGAGTTAAGACAGGCGTCTGCACAAGTTCTGCAAAATTACCTGATCAAGTCAATGGTCAATCACTTCCTAGGGTCACACCACTCTCCCCTCACCACTCAATCTGGGAGATAGGGAGGGAGGTAAATGGTGCCTTTCTGAGCACTGTGACCAAGGCAAGCCAGCCCTAGGTGGCCCGTGTGTCACCTTCCATACCTTAAAAGGGAACATTTTGACATTCGCCATATGGTTAGTGAGAAAGTCCATATTGCAAATGTACGGTCCCTTACCAGATGTCCGAAGACGTTTGTAAAATTTGCGGACGGCGTCGGGCCGTGCGGCAGGGCCGGATCTACCGGGAAGTCATCAAACGAACTTTCTCGGACATTCGGTTTCCATTTTATAAAATAATCAAATTTTGGTCATTTTTCCGCTGTCCCGATAAATCCCACAAGAGGGCGAATGGAATCATATTGCAAATGTAAAAAACATCACGAATCACGACGTGGTCTTATCTCCAAAACGGAAAAGAGTTCGAAGACGAAACTTGGTGAGCATAGGTTTGGCATAATGGGCAGTTGGCCCCGAACAAGATGGCGTCAAGGCCTCAACGGTTTTTGAGTTATGGCCATTTTTCTGGGATTAAAGGTCCAAAATGAAAATAGAGCAATAATTTTGCCGCTTCACGTCAAAGTCAAGGAGCCTCCGGTGTCAATAAAAAAAGAACCAGCCATTTATCTATCGTCATTTAAGAGAAATTGTACAATGTCAAATTGGTGATGTTCAAAAATAGTAAAAAAAAAAAAAACAGTTATAGATCCAGTTGCAGCGTGTTCATATGAATCTTTTTAAAGTGTGCTTCGGAGCTCTGCGAGATTTCTGTGATTTTCTGAAATAACACACACTCACTAATCCCTCCGTAAATAAGTCAGTTCTTAACAAAAAGACTTAAAACTCAAAATTCTATAATTGCCTACCCCAAGGAGGATATGTGTTCACTTTCAGCTTCCTGTGTGAACCGGAAGTGCCTTAAAATGGTGTCATAGGTACTGTTTCCAAGGGTTAAAAAGGTCAGATCTTTTCAAAACTTCATATGTGTGATTAGGCAACCCCCATGAACTGTAAATCAGTCATTTTCCCCTTGGAAGAAGGGACGTATTGGGGAGCGTAGAGACAGACAGTGCCTGCAATAGTTAGCTTTGTTCGAGCTAAAAAAGAACCGTCAGACCTAGAGTTCTGAAACTTTAGAAACATGTTCTAGACCTCAGGTCGATAGTGCATGGTGAGTTACTTGGCTCTAGAAGGTCCTCGGAATAACAAACAGCCTCGTACATTTGCAATGACTTCAATTCATTTTGACCATTACGAAAATGACGACATTTAGAAAAGTTCCAGAGACGCAAGACTAGGTGCATTGAAACCGGCTCAGCCCATAGAGACGGACCCCATGTCAAATTTCTTATGGCATTTGGCCCCAAAAAAAGTGACTTTTGACTTTGTAATGAATTTCCTCCTCCGAAGAGGAGAGGCGAAACGGATCTGAGGACCAATATGCGTCGTGGTAAGTGTCCATGGTTCTTTTTAATGCGTTAAGGTACACATGAACAACTGACTACAAAAAAACAAGAAATGTGAAATGTGAAAACTCAAAACAGTCCTATCTGGTGCAAACACAGAGACAGGAACAATCACCCACAAACACACAGTGAAACCCAGGCTACCTAAGTATGATTCTCAATCAGAGACAACTAATGACACCTGCCTCTGATTGAGAACCATACTAGGCCGAAAACAAAGAAATACCCAAAACCTAGAAAAACAAACATAGACTGCCCACCCAACTCACGCCCTGACCATACTAACTAAATACAAAACAAAGGAAATAACAGTCAGAACATGACAGACTTCCTATGAAATCATATTGCAAATGGACAAAACATATGCCTTATGCACAAGTAAAACATTTTTTTTTTAAATGATGATAATAGAATATGACTAAAGTATGTTCATACAGTTCTTATACGTGTGTAATTGACACAAAATTCAAAAGAATTCCGAAATGCGGTCCAGAAAGCACTTTTTAAGGGTGTGTGTAGTTTTTTCTAAAATGTTGCTATTTTTGACTTTTGACTTCCTATGAAATCATATTGGAAATGGAGAAAACATATGCCTTATGCACAAATAATTTTTTTAATTTTAATTATGATAATAAAATTGGACAAAAGTATATTCAAACAGTTCTTACACATCGAAAGAATTTCGAAAAACGGTCCAGAAAGTACTTTTTTAAGGTGTTGCTAGGTTTTTGGATTTTTAATTTTTTTTTAAAAATTTAGCTTTTGGATGTTGACTTGTGTTGCATTCACAACATGAAAAATCACAGTGGAGCGCACTCGCCACCTGTTGGATTTTTAAAGTGTTACACCTGGCATTTGCCATATGGCATTTTCAATCAAACTTTGAACGAAACAACGCCGGGTTAAGTGGTATTGGACACCGTGTATATGGTTTGTCCAGTGCCACTGGTGCAACTCCGATATCATAAAAAGAGAGAGCACTAGATTTAATGTAAGGAAATAGTGGAGAGAAGCAACAACAGTGGAATCCATAAAAAATGTGGTGGCTGGCTAATCTTAATTTCGGGTAATAACGGCCAAGAACTTCAACTCAAGCGCCTGATGAAAAGGGATATTACAAGCAAGGACAATCAAACGGGAGCTCAATTTAGATTTCCCATCACAAATATAGTGGGGAAAGGTTTTCCTAGACGAAACCCTTCAAAACAAATGTACCCTTCACTTTCCAAATGTAACGCTGCAGAAAATGGTTATGTTGCAGTGATGCAAGCACAGGGACTATGTTCATGTGAATTGTCACGTGACCATGCTACCTTCCGTTGTATTGTAACTTCAGGCATATGTTTTTTACTATTATCTAGCCTCAAAAGCTGACAATCAAATAGAGTCACACTGTGTTCCTAAGTTGTTGATCAGCTCATGGGTGATATTCCGTTGCCCTGTGTTATTAAATATTTGTGCTTCTACTCTATAGTGAATGGGCTGAGGACTTGAGGCCTGGGACCTGGGTTCTTGAAGGGGAATTTCACTCTGGGGGAATCTAGCCTGTTATGGCTGCATCCCTTTGTTCTCAATTTCCGCCTGAAGACACACCCTAATCCAACTGCCTGTAGCTCAGCACCAGAGGCAAGGATATGCATACTCTTGGTATCATTTGAATGGAAACATTCTTAAGTTTGTGGAAATGTTAATTGAATGTAGGAGAATATAACACAGTAGATCTGGTGGAAGAAAAGAGAAAGAAAGAGCATTCGTTTTCTGTTTTTTATTGTTGTAGTATCATCTTTCACATGTACTAGAATGGCCACACAGTCAGATAGGGTGCTGGAGATAATTTTGATGGATAACACAAGAAGGCAACTGTAGGTGTGCAAAAGTTTCAGACTGATAACTTCAGGAATGGGTGAGCTACATTTAGCATGAAGTCACCCAGGTGTCCCAAACAAGTTGCCCAAATGTACCCAAGTGGCCGAATTGGTGAAATGACCTATAACTATATACAACAGTGCAAATAACTATATACAACATATCAAAAAGCAATTCTAACACACACACACAAAAAAAATGTTTAAAAAATATTAGAAAATAAATATTTAAAAAACAGTACACCCTTTGTAAGTCCTCGACACAATATTTTGCTGCCTGTGCCATGTCCCATAGCAGTCTCTTTCTGATGTAAAGCAGAGGCAAACTGAACAAGTGGTGCAGTTCAAGCGACACAGAACACAACGACGCCTCCATGCTGTGCCCTTTTGGCCCTGAGGCACAGTCATGCCTGCAGAAATGAACTGTGGCATATGAACACCACTGGGGGCAGAGGTAGAGCGGGTAGCTAGACACCGGGGGCTCCCAGTCGTAGTCGCTATCACTGTGAAAGAAAACATTAAAAAAAGATTTGTATTGTATGAGCCTTTTATCATCACATAAAATAAACAGATATGTACAGAGTATAGAGCAGAGGGAACAGTCACTAAGGTGAAGTGCTGTTCTATTCAACTCCGGCCATTGTTGTGGGCCTGTCCTCCCCTGAACAGCACCCAATGGCTATTTCATATGGAAATGAAGAGGAGTAGTAGGCACAGTGGCCATGTGTGTGGTTGCTGTTCTACTCCATTCCATTTGAATAAAAAAATGGAAAATATAATCTGACATGGAAAAAATATATATATATATACACTCAAACAAACCAACACACACACACAAACAAACCACACATTTCACTGCAAATTAAATTATTTTTTTGCAAAACTATATATATATATTTATATTTCATGAAACGGCATTAGCACTTACCCGTCCAGAAGTACGTCCTGTCCTTGCAGAAACAGCTCCTCAGTTCCTGTTTGAATCATAACACTCAAAGATTCCTCAAACAAAAAATCTGTCTCACTTTCACTTTTTCACTTTCACTTTAGACTTTGACTTCGCTTTTCCTGATTTATTTACCATGATATCTGCAATGAAATCGTTGAAAATACAACTTTCCGAAATACAGCTGCGCGTAACAAGCCTCACAGCAACTCCTCTGATCGTCAAGGAAAGAATGGAGTTCGTTACGCATGCGATATCAAACAAGGAATGGTGCTCCAACCCAAAACCATTACATACTGGCGTTTACCTCAGCTCATTGGCTATCTACCCAGCTAGATTTCAAGAAGATCAGTGGTCATTGGGCAGAAATACAGTCCATCAACAAAGCTTCGCTAAAATGATTGGTGTGCCAGGTAGTCATTGCAGTTGTCTTCAAATCAGTTCACTTTGGTCAATACTCCCCGCAAAAAAAACAATGACGTTTGGCTGTGTTGCAAACATCCAGAGGAATGCACTGAAACCAACCATGACTAGATAAACGATGGTTTACTGTGTGTAATCACGTTGAATGCTCCGTAAAAAATTGATAGAGATGGAATTCACAGCACAAACAGGTTGCATGCGGCGTAATTGATTGACAGTGTGTATCCAAAGATGGCTACCCTTCTAATTTTTTTTTTGCGCTTAACTTCCCAGAAATGTGTGTGCTAAATTTGCTGCAAACTAAATAGAGTGAAACAAAATGTTGCCAGAAGTTTTGCAAAAGTTTGCCCATAATGGTGAGTCTGCAGCAGGCCTTTGGCAACAATAATATGTATTGCCTCCAGTGGCAAACAGTTAGCCAGACTTTCATTTCTGGCATACAATTCTCTCAAGATTCCATTTGAATCTGTGGCAACAGCATTTATTGCCACTAGTGGCCAACAGTTTACCAAAAGCCACTTCTGGTGAACACAAGTTCCAATATCAGTAAACGTTGATGACCAATGAAGGGGGATTAGAAGCATATGTTGGAAAATAGAAACCAAGCTATCTAGCTAGCTACCTACCGATGTTGTCTGGTGAGTGTTGAACTTATTAATAAAATGTCCTAATAAACTTTACATTTTTTGATGCCCAGTTAGCAATGTCATTCTTTATTGGATAGAGAGAAACACATTTTGTTGATAGCAGTTTCAACCTGTCAGTGCTACTGACTGACTGGCTAGCACTTAGCTAGCTAATGTTATTTATCATATTTTTCATGTGATAGCTAGCTAACTAATGATTTGCCTAAACACTTATATTTTAGGTGAATATGTTGCTCTCTTTAAATACCAAAAACAGCTAAGGTAGCTAGTTAGCAACATTATGAGTTGACTTGACATCAAAGCAAAACTTCCCGTGGGGGAAGGATCCACAAACACCTTGGAGGATGCATCAACAACCCGGAGGACCCATCAACAACTTGGAAATATTTTTGTGGTGCACTCATAATACTTTATTTTAATGATAAATGCGTTTATCACCTTCAAAATTGATAAGGTAAGAAAAATACATGCATTATTCATATAAATGTAGCCTATACATTCATTATTTGTAACAATTGATCAAGATGAGCAAGCTACTACTTTAAAGCTATGAAAGATCATGGCTTTAAAGTAGTAGCTTGCTCATCTTGATCATGTGGTGATCCTTCTCTCTTTCTAGAAGCAATAAGTTACAAGGCAAAAGTACAGATTGAGGCCTTCAATCAAACTGAGGACAGAGAAATACGTGTGCACCAGACAGACAAAGGCTTCTTGCGTGCATGACTTTGAGATGTAAGTTATACTTGTTTGGAAGACCAAATTGCTGGGATGCAGGCATTGGGTCAATAGTTGGGTTGTTTTCTGTAAAAACAGCAAGGTTGGGTTGTTGGTTGGGATGCTCGATATAGCGGTAAGCATATCGGAATCGGACGATATTAGCTAAACATGTAAACCTCGGCATCGGCTTGATGTCTAGTTTAAGCCAATGTGCCAAACCGATGTCAAAGTAGACATGCATACCTATATAAACGGAAGTGGATGACGTAATGATGCCACAAAAAATATAGCGCTACATGTGCAACACAGCATTCTTAACCTAGCCTACATTGTTTGCTGTGTGGATAGAGCAGTCAACAAGTCGAGCAGTCATTTGAAAGGGTAAGAATATTTCAGCGAGACAACTCAAAGGCAAAATCCATTAACGCCAAGATCATGGAATTCATTGCCATTGACAATCAACCGTTCTCTGTCGTGGATGATTTTGGCTTTCGCCGACTGGTCGAGCACCGGTACACACTAATAAGTAGGCGCTATTTTTCAGATGTTGCCCTACCACAGTATTGTTGAAACTCACATTCATGAGCTACTTGCTATGGGCGTCACTGCTATTAGCTTCACGACTGACATTTGGACCAGCAATGTCAGCCCCATGAGCATTATGAGTCTGACAGCACAGTGGGTCGATGAGGATATCGTACAGAGGAAAGCCATATTGCATGCTCAAGAATGTGCTGGTTCTCATACCGCTGCTGCCATTTCAATGGCATTTGAGAACATACTTGGAAACATGAACACTTCTAGCTCCATTCGAACAACTCGAGAAATAAGCTCAACTGCGTCTGCAGCAGACGTGATACCCTGCCATGGCATTGAAATGCCTGCTCAACAAAAACGCCAACTCAGACCGTCGGTTTAACTTTCCCATTCTTTAACTTTCCAATTCTTACAGACCATGGTGTATCAGCTGCCAGGAACATAATCCCCTTGCATTAAGACTGTTGTGAGCATGTATTTTTTTCTACTGAACAATAGTGGATAAGTATTTGCTCTTGTATGTTGTGTGAGAAGTGACAGCCCTCTGGCTGATGTGTTCCCGTGAATTGATGCATGAGTCATTTCAATCCTCTTAAGGCACTATTTATAGCTCTGTTAAATTAACTTTTAGTTTGTTTTTTAATGCATGCGTGCCTGCTTTTTGCCTACAGTACGGTATGTGGCTCGTTTGCCTTTAGTTCAACTACCGAAGCGCGTTCTGGTACGCTTTCATTCTATCGCAACTAATTTTAAATACAAATGTTACATTTTGGGGATTGTGAAAAGTGCTTTATGAATGAAATAGTCATTACTTAACTTCACTCGGGTAGTGGGCACTATTTTCACCTCCGGATGAAAAGCGTGCCCAAAGTAAACTGCCTGCTACTCAGGCCCAAAAGCTAGGATATGCGTATAATTGGTAGAGGTGGATAGAAATCACTCCGAAGTTTCCGAAACTGTTTAAATAAGGTCTGTGAGTATAACAGAACTGATTTGGCAGGTGAAAACCTGAGAAAAATCCATCCAAGAAGTGGGATTTTTTTATGTTTGTAGTTTTCTATTGAATGCCATTACAGTATCCGTTGATTTAGGACTCAAATTGCACTTCCTATGGCTTCCACTAGATGTCAACAGTCTTTAGGAATTGTTTCAGGCTTGTATTCTGGAAAATGAGAGAGTAAGACCACTCTGAATGAGTGGACCCTACAGTGTCCCAGAGATTTTTCATGCGCACTACCGAGAGTGCGCCTTTCTTGATTACCTTTTATATTGACGACATTATTGTCCGGTTGAAATATTATCGATTATTTAGGCTAAAAACAACCTGAGGATTGATTATTAACATCGTTTGACATGTTTCTGTGAACTTTACGGATACTATTTTTATTTTTATTTTGGATTACTGAACAAAATGCGCGAACAAAACTGAGGTTTTTGGATATAAAGAGGGACTTTATCGAACAAAACAAACATTTATTGAGTAAATGGGAGTCTTGAGAGTGCAACCATATGAAGATCATCAAAGGTAAGTGATTCATTTTATCTCTATTTCTGACTTGTGGCTGGGCCACTCAAGGTCATTAAAACTTTCCCGAAAGCCACTCCCATGTTGTCTTGGCTCTGTGCTTAGGGTCAATTCCTGTTGTAAGGTGAAACTTTGCCACAATGAGGTCCTGAGCACTCTGGAGGTTTTCATCAAGGATCTCTCTGTACATTACTCTGTTCATCTGTCCCTCAATCCTGACTAGTCTCGCAGTCCCTGCCGCTGAAAAACATCCTCACACCATGATTCTGCCACCAATAATGTTTCACCTTAGGGATGATGGCAGGTTTCCTCCAGACGTGACGCTTGGCATTAAGGCCAAAGTGTTTGATCTTGGTTTCATCAGACCAGAGAATCTTGTGTCTCGTGGTCTGACAGTCATTTAGTTGCCTTTTGGCAAACTCCAAGCGGGCTATCGTGTGCCTTTTACTGAGGAGTGGCTTCCATCTGGCCACTCTACCATAAAGGCCTGATTAGTGGAGTGCTGCAGAGATTGTTGTCCTCCTGGAGGTTCGCCCATCTCCACAGTGTAACTCCTCTACTTGGCTGGTAACTGTTTGTAATGATTATTCTGCTGGACGCTGTTCTCAAATAATCGCATGGTATGCTTTCGCCGTAAAGTCTTTTTGAAATCTGACACCGTGGTTTGATTAACAAGAAGTTCATCTTTAAACCGATGTATAACACTTGTATGTTTCATGAATTTTTATAGTGAGTATTTCTGTTTTTGAATTTGACACTTTGCCATTTCACTGGATGTTGGCCAGGTGGGATGCTAGCGTCCCACGTACCCTAGTGAGGTAAACATAAATGGTATAGTCTCATACATTGTGGACAATTCATGTTCTGAAATATAGACAATAGAAATTATTAAATCAAAATTCAACATTGTGTCATTATTGTGTGTGTAGGAAAGGGAGGGATTGGGATGGTGGAAACGCAAAAATATGCAAGCAAAACTGAAATTAGGATGACACTGAAAATAACTGAAGGATTACTTAAATTACCAATTACCCAGGTCAATCCCCCAATCTTATTTTACAACCCAACACACTGAGTTGTTTTAACCCAGCAATATGGTCTAATTTACCCAGTAGTTGGGTCAAGTGCTCAATCCAAGGCACTGGGTTAGAAGCACAACCCAATGCTGTGTTTGACCAATATTGACCCAGCGCTGGGCTGTCGTAATTAGGCAAATTAGTGTATTTTTAACCGAGCATTTGTTTTGTAACAATAATAACAAAATTTGGACCTTTTCAGATGCCAGAATATAAATAGTTTTCAGTAATTGTTTTCGTTTTTGTGTTTTATAATTTCTTCAGTGCATGCATTCAACAAGCTTTGGACGAAGGATTCCCACCGCCATCTCCAAATTTCACTCCAACAGGCAATATTTCTGAATTGGGTTTGATAGTTAGTTTTAGTTGTTTTAATTTTAAAATGCTGTTCTTTCTTTCAAACTACTGTTGGTGTATGTCTTTTGCTCAGTTATCCATGTAAATAATTCTGTAGTTGTCCCTTTAAAACCTCTACTGGATCAGTGTCCTGAAATCGGGACAGTTGTTCCTCAATATGCGATATTTGATAGAAAGGCATTGTAAACAACAATTAACTTTCTCGGGACATAGACATATCTTATATTGTCAGAAAGCTTAAAGAGATGTAGCACAGTTTTGTCTAATAACAACCATTTTTATATCCTAACATGATCCATGTTGTATACAGCGGGTTTGCATGAATTCTGACTCTTTCAACTTGCAACAGAACAATTTATGACATCTAATCGACAAAACTTAACCCGGTCAAGTTCAGTTTCTGTGCAATCCTCAGGCACTCTAGAAGGCAGCAAAACTTGTTTCATCATTCTACATTGCGTATTGGCTACACAACACGTCAATTAACCCATGAAGGTATACCATCATTATGCACCAATGGTGTTTACTTGATTGACAATGTCTTGGTCCAATGATCACCTATTGTTTTGAAACATAGCTCGATAGCCAATGAGCTGGGCTTTACAGTGGTATGTTAACTCTCTTTGTACGAAATGCTCTGCGTCAACCTCTCTTTTGAATCTAACTTTTAATGGATTATGAGATGGAAGCTATCAAATCATTCTGAATTGTTTACGACATCCCAGAAAAGACAGTCAAAAGTTTGATATATTCAGCAAGTAAAGCATCGTAACTTGTAATTACCTCAGCAAGCTCATTGTAGTTTCCCTTGTTAATTAACGGAACTTTCCCTCTCGTTGTGTCTTCTAAAAGAAAATTCTTGTTTTTTCATTTAGCTGAATGATGGATGTTATTCAGGTTACTGTACCCAACTTTCGACCAAGGCTCAGACTTTCCAAAAAGCAGGCAAGGCCAGCAATACAGAAGCTTTGCAGAGACCATCCCATTAAACAATAGTAAAGGGTCTGTTATCCCCCCACCTTTGACCCTGTTCCTCATTGTTAGCCAAATAGCCAACTTCGCCTGAGCAAAAAATCAACAAAACATATTCGGCCTTCTCCTTAATCGAATACCTATATCTCATTATAAACATCCCAACAGTGAAAACCACCCCAACCTCTCACACAGACATTCCAACAGAGACATTAATGGCATTAACCTGGTGCACACAGAAAGCACATGAATCAATTTATTTCATTACACAGAAAGGACACCCCTGCCCGATTCCCGGTTCAACCCGTGCCAACCAGCAGTTAGTGGCAAGGGCTCCATGAAGAACCCTCCACTGACCTCTTTGGTACTGGGGGTTTGTAGAGGCCCCTCCATCTAAAACCCACCATACTCTCTGCCCCACATACCACCTGCCACTGATGTGCCTTCGCTCCTAATGTTCCTAACCTTAACGCAGAGGTTGTAGAGGGCTTTACCTCCCACCCCTTCAAACTCCCCCAGGCTCGGAGTGTTAAAATCAAACGAATCCTCCAGACCCCCTTGCCATTCTCCAGTCTCTTCCGTCACCTTCAGTGGCGGAAAAATTGGTGGCCCCTCCCCTTTGGCCGCTCAAACACCCCCCTTACCGGCTCAGACAGTGCCTCCTGGACCTCCTCCAGGAAACTCTCGAGCAGCCTAAGAGACGTTATTCCTGTTTGTTGTGCCAAGACTTCCGGGGTTTTCCACCCCTCCTCTCCCAGCAGTCTTGGGTCACCCAGCCTTTGTAAACCCGCTGCCATCAGTTGCCTCTGCAGGGTGGCCGACTGAACCGATCTCAAAGGGATGGCTGGGTTGTTGAAGATAGGCTCCACCCATGGCCCAGGCTCCACACCCCCTTCTCGTGTGGGCCTTAGCAGCTGCCAGGCCCTAAGCACTGCAGAGTAACATTCTGAGAGACCTGCTGTACTCAGCCTCTCCAGCTTCATGAGGAACAGCTGCCGATCCAACCCTAATCCGCCAGCTCTCCTCAGCAGCGCGCATGCTGGTTCCCTCCAGCCAACATCAGTATGGTACAGCAGTCTCTGCACCGCCTTTAGCCGGAAGCAGCCATCCTGCACTCCAGTTCCACCAGGCCCTATCCTCCTTCATGGACGGTCATGTCAACACTGCTGCCCTCAGCCAGTGATGGCCCAACCAGAAAATGTCCACCAGCTTGCGTTGCAGGTCTGCGAGCAGACTGGCGGGGGGGTTGAGGACAGCCAGTTTATGCCACAGGGAAGATGCCACCAGGTTGTTGATTATCAGCACCCTCCCTCTATATGACACTTGGGACAGAAGCCACCTCCACCTGGCCAGTCTTGACACCACTGCCTGTGACAGCCCCTTCCAGTTCTTCCTGACCCACTTCGCCGAGCCCAGGTACACCCCCAACACTTTAAGCCCTTCACAACCCCACTGCAAACCCCCTGGAAGCAGAGGAGGGGCCCTATCCCCCCATGGGGGGCCCTAGACCCAATGGGCTTTGCTCTTGCCCCACTTCACCTTAGCTGAAGAAGCTCCCTTGTACACCTTCAGACTATTCTCTAGTGCCTGCATATCCTGACCATCACAGAAACATCATCTGCATATGCTGACACTGCTATGCCTGTCACCACACCATGCCTGTCCAGCACACTCCCTGCAGTTTCCTGCGTAGCAGTTCCAAAAAAGGTTCAATGGCTAGTGTGTATAACTGCCCATATAGAGCGCATCCTTGTCTAATGCCCCGTCTCACCCAGACTGGCCTACTGAGCCCCCCTCCCACCTTGGCCATACATGATGCCCCAGGATACAACAGCTTCACACAGGTCAAAAAACTCTTCCTAAACCCAAACACAGACAACACATTGAACAAATACTCATGGCTCACTCTATCAAAAGCCTTCTCTTGAACTAAAGAAACCGGTACAAAGTTCACATTAGAACCTCTCGACAAGTCCAACATGTCCCTGATTAAGAACAAGTTCTCCGTGATTGAGCGTCCCGGTACACAATATGTACTATTGAGTCCAAATGGGACTTCAGTCTGTTAGAGAGGACCTTGGCAAATAGCTTGCAGTTGGCACAGAGTAATGTCACAGGCCTCCAGTTCTTAAGTTCACACAAGTCCCCTTTTTCGTGTCTGAGAGTCAGAGCCGCCCGACGGCAGCTCATCGGCAACTCTCCTACCCCGACACATTCACACAACACACAAAAGAACTCCTGTCCAATTATTCCCCAGAATGTTTTATAAAACTGCACTGGGAGTCCATCGACCGCCAGTGCATGGCCGGGTTACGGCCTCTGCCAGTTCATGGCACAACAGAGGAACGTCCATTTCATCCCTCTGTGCCAGAGAGAGCTTAGGGAGTCATGCGAACAAGAGCCGAGCACTTATAGGATCACACACTTCTGCCCTATACAACTCAGTATAAAACTCCACAGTCTTCTCCCGCATGTCCCCCATCACAGAGGTCACCTGTCCATCAGACAGCCGTAGACAATACATACCCTTGGCTTCACCGCTCTGTCTTTCCAAACCAAAGGAGGAGGAGCATCCATCTCCTTGAGCATGGAGAACCTAGCTCTTACAAGTGCTCCCTTTGCTTTAATCTGGAAAAAACTACCCATGTCCTGATAAGGAAATGTGTTTTAATAAATTATTAGAATGTTACAGTCCTGAAACCATAGGTCTGAAACCATGTGATTGTATGAAATTGATTTGAATCATTAGATTATTATTATACATGTATGTAAGTGTTAGAATCATTCAATGATTATATTATAATACTGTGTGTGGGTTTAGTCAGAATCAATGTTTTGGGAACAATGTGTCTAGTGTTTTGAGAACAGACTGTCTGTCTGAGCCAGATTCGGGGCGACCTTGGCTGGGACACTGAGAACTTCCCAGTCCCAGGTCTCTCCCTATCTTAGGGGAGAGTAGGAAGACACTATTCTCACGTACTCCCCTAAGCTCTATTGGCGGGCGGATTTGATGGTTTGTGTGGAAGTATGTGTGTCACTATAAATTGAAGGTCTTGTACTGTACACGTCAGAACGTTCCATGAATAAACATTTCACTTGGTAGACTGGGCCTCTGTCTGTTTTCGTTTCTATCAGTAACTTACAAATCCTGATATAACAGACTGAGGGTAACATAATTGAATTGGTAAATGAACAGGAGTATATAATTCAGCTAAATTAGCCTGAAGGCCTACATTGCCTTGCCCCACCATCTCTACCTCCATTTCACGAATACAATGCTCTAGTTCCCCCAATACTCTCCTAGCCTCTGAGGATGAGAGACCTGTGTACTGTTGACAGAAATGCAGAATTTGGACTTTCCCCACATCCTATCATTGACTCAGAGACTCATACTCCTCTCTTCGCTGCCCCCACCTTTCCCAAAAGGTCTGGAAACCTGAGCAAAAAGTGGCATCTTGTAAGAGCTTTACATTGAACTCCCAATAGGATGCCTGCCGGTGCCCTGGTGAAATAGACAGCCGAGCCATGATTATGTGATGATCCAAAAACCCCAGCGGGAGAATGGCAGCGCCCAACAGCCTATTGCTCCGATTCCTAGACATGTAAAACCGATCAAGTCGGGGTGCACTTACCCTAGCCCCAAAAACCTTCACCCATGTATACTGTCTTGTGTTGGGATGTTTAGTTCTCCAAACATCCAATAGGTCAAACTGATTAATGATGTCCCTTAACACCCCCACTGACACTGAATGAGGCGCTTCCCCATTTCTGTCTTTCGTAAAATCCATTGTACAGTTCCAGTCCCCTCCGACCACCAGTCTAAGACTCCCAAATAGAACCCCCCTCTCTCTCCCTGTGTTAGGCGCATACACATTTATAAAGACAAAACCCATGTTGTTAATTTCTGCTTTTACATCATACACACCTCCTTTGAGGAGAAAATTCTTACAGCTACCCCACCATCTCTAGCCTGACTAGACCCAGCCTCTGCTACACCACCATCCATAGCCTGACTAGACCCAGCCTCCGCTACCCCACCATCCATAGTATGACTAGGCCCAGCCTCAGCTACCCCATCATCTCTAGCCAGACTAGACCCAGCCTCCGCTACCCCACCATCTCCAGCCTGACGAGACCCAGCCTCCGCTACCCCACCATCTCCAGCCTGACTAGACCCAGCCTCCGCTACACCACCATCCATAGCCTGACTAGACCCAGCCTTAGCTACCCCACCATCTCTAGGCTGACTAGGCTCAGCCTCATCTACACCACCATCTCTTGCATGACTAGGCCCAGCCTCATCTACACCACCATCCCTGGCATGACTAGGCCCAGCCTCTGCTGTCTGCATCTCATTACCCCCTGCATGTTGACTTCGATTTCCCCCACTGGCGCTTGTACCCTCACCTTGTCTATGGCCTGTATGTGGGCATGCAAAGCCCCAAATCCACACACTCAAAACACCGTAGACTATCTGTGTTGGCAAACCCTGCATAGAGCCCCTCCCCATGCCTCACTTTAAAATGCACATTTAGCTGTTGCTCATTGTTATTTAGAAACAACATGCATCTGCCTGAAAACCTGCCGACAGTACACGAAAACCGCTAGCAAACTTACCAAAACGACTCAGCTCTTTCCTGATTTGACAATCCGTAATAAATGAAGGCAAATTTGCAGCTACCACACTTGTCGAAGGGGTATAGAGAGGTGAAATTGGCACCAACACACCCCTCACAAATATTCCACTAGCAATTAGCCTACCAACCAAACTCCCAACACACACAGAGAGAGACACAGAGACAGAGACAGAGACAGAGTGTAACGGCGTTCTTCGTTTGGCGAAAGAGAGTCGGACCGAAATGCAGCGTAGTGGTTACTCATGACTTCAATGAAAAAAAGTGACACATGAAATAACTATACAAATACAAAACAACAAACGGAACGAGAAACCTAATTACAGCCTATCTGGTGAAACGACACAGAGACAAGAAAAATCACCCACGAAATACAAAGCGAAACCCAGGCTACCTAAATACGGTTCCCAATCAGAGACAACGAGAATCACCTGACTCTGATTGAGAACCGCCTCAGGCAGCCAAGCCTACACAACACCCCTACTCAACCGCAATCCCAATAATACAAAACCCCAATACGAAATACAACAACATAAACCCATGTCACACCCTGGCCTGACCAAATAATATAATGAAAACACAAAATACAATGACCAAGGCGTGACAGAACCACCCCCCTAAGGTGCGGACTCCCGGACGCACCTCAAAAACATAGGGAGGGTCCGGGTGGGCGTCTGTCCATGGTGGCGGTTCCGGCTCGGGACGTGGACCCCACTCCATTAATGTCCTAGTTCCTCCCCTTCGCGTCCTGGGATAATCCACCCTCGCCGCCGACCATGGCCTAATAGTCCTCACCCAAAACCCCACTGAACTGAAGGGCAGCTCGGGACTGAGGGGCAGCTCGGGACTGAGGGGCAGCTCGGGACTGAGGCAGCTCGGAACTGAGGGGAAGCTCGGGACTGAGGGGCAGCTCGGGACAGAGGGGCAGCTCGGGACAGAGGGGCAGCTCGGGACTGAGGGGCAGCTCGGGACTGAGGGGCAGCTCGGGACTGAGGGGAAGCTCGGGACTGAGGGGCAGCTCGGGACTGAGGGGAAGCTCGGGACTGAGGGGCAGCTCGGGACAGAGGGGCAGCTCGGGACTGAGGGGCAGCTCGGGACTGAGGGGCAGCTCGAGACTGAGGGGCAGCTCGGAACTGAGGGGCAGCCCGGAACTGAGGGGAATCCCAGTACTGAGAGAAAGCCCAGTACTGAGAGGAAGCCCAATACTAAGAGGAAGCCCAGTACTGAGATGAAGCTCAGGTAGGTAGCCGGCTCCGGTAGATCCTGGCTGGCTGGCGGATCTGGAGGATTCTGGTTGACTGGCAGATCTGGAAGAGACTGGTTGACTGGCAGATCTGGAAGAATCTGGTTGACTGGCAGATCTAGAAGATCATGGCTGACTGGCGGATCTAGCTGCTCTATGCAGACTGACAGCTCTGACTGCTCCATGCAGGCTGGCAGCACCTTGCAGACTGGCAGCTCCTTGCAGACTAGCAGCTCCTTGCAGACTGGCAGCTCCGGCTGCTTCATGCAGACTGACAGCTCTGGCTGCTTCATGCAGGCTGACAGCTCTGACTGCTCCATGCAGGCTGGCAGCTCTGACTGTTCCATGCAGGCTGGCAGCACCTTGCAGACTGGCAGCTCTTTGCAGACTGACAGCTCCTTGCAGACTGACAGCTCTTTGCAGACTGACCGCTCCTTGCAGACTGACAGCTCCTTGCAGACTGACAGCTCTGGCTGCTTCATGCACACTGACAGCTCTGACTGCTCCATGCAGGCTGACAGCACCCTGCAGACTAGCAGCTCCTTGCAGACTGACAGCTCCTTGCAGACTGACAGCTCCTTGCAGACTGGCAGCTCAGGCTGCTCCGAACAGGCAGGAGGCTCCGGCAGCGCTGTAGAGGAGGAGGGCTTTGATAGCGCTGAACAGGCGGGAGACTCCAGCAGCGCAGGAGAGGAGACAGGCTCTGGCTGCGCTGAACAGGCGGGAGGCTCCGGCAGCGCTGTAGAGGAGGAAGGCTCTGGCTGCGCTGAACAGGCGGGAGGCTCCGGCAGCGCTGTAGAGGAGGAAGGCTCTGGCTGCGCTAAACAGGCGGGAGACTCCAACAGCGCAGGAGAGGAGGAAGGCTCTGGCTGAGCTGAACAGGCGGGAGACTCCAGCAGCGCAGGAGGGAAGGAAGGCTCTGGCTGTGCTGAACAGGCGAGGCGCACAGAAGGCCTGGGACGTGGTGCTGGAACTGGTGCTACAGGATCGAGGACACGCACAGGAAGCCTGGTGCGGGGAGCTGCTACCGGTGGACTGGTGTGTGGAGGTGGCTCTGGATAGACCGGACCGTCCAGGCGCACTGGAGCTCTTGAGCACCGAGCCTGCCCAAGCGTACCTGGCTCGATGCCCACTCTAGCCCGGCCAATAGGAAGGGCTGGTATGAACCGCACCGGGCTATGCACCCGCACTGGAAACACTGTGCGCTCCATATTATAACACGGTGTCTGCCCGGTCTCTCTAGCCCACCGGTGAGCACAGGGAGTTTGCGCAGGTCTCCTACCTGGCATAGCCATACTCCCTTTAAGCCCCATCCCAATCATTTTTTGGGGCTGCTTTTCGGGCTTCCAACCGCGTCGCCGTGCTGCCTCCTCATACCAGCACCTCTCCGCTTTTTCCGCCTCCATTTCTTCCTTGGGACGGCGATATTCTCCAGGCTGAGCCCAGGGTCCTTTTCCGTCTAATATCATCTCCCAAGACCAGAAGTCCCTATATCGCTGCTCCTCACGATTAACCGGGAGAGTTGGCTCAGGTCTGACTCCTGACTCAGCCACTCTCTCTCTGAGCCCTCCCCCAATAAATATTTGGGGGTTACTTCCGGTTTTTGCTCTGCGCCGCCGTGTTTTTCTTTTCGACTCCATTCGCCTATAGCCCTCTTCGCACTGCTCCAGCGAATCCCAGGCGGGCTCCTGCACTCTCTCTGGGTCGGCCGCCCACCTGTCGATTTCTTCCCACGTCGTATACTCCATGCCATTGCTGTCCATAACGTCCTCCCGTAACCAGAAGTTGCTTTTAGCAAATATTTCACAGGATGTGAGCATTCAAAAGTTTGGTACGTGAACAGGCGCCCTACAAGTCTTGGGATGGGTAAGGGTAAAGAGCTTAAAGAATGCAATGAAATGCAATGGAGCCCTACATTCCCCACAATATCACATTGCTGTGGGAGAAACAGTGAGCAGCCACTTTAGTTGTGGTGCATGTCAAGATGGCACCGGAGGGGAGGGCTGCCATCTTATTGGCTCTTAACCTCATAGTCCGCCCCATCCCGCATGCGGTATCGTTACTACAGCCTCAAGCTCATTACCATAACGCAACGTTAGCGATTTCTAAAAATCGCAAATGAAATGAAATAAATATGCCTGCTCTCAAGCTTATCCTTTTCTTAACAATCCTGTCGTCTCAGATTTTCAAAATATGCTTTTGAACCAGAGAAAATCAATAATTTGTGTAAGAGTGGTGATAGCTAGCTTAGCATTTAGCGTTAGCATTTAGCACGCAACATATTCACAAAAACCAGCCAAGGAATCAAATAAAATAATTTACCTTTGAAGAACTTCAGATGTTTCAATGAGGAGACTCTCAGTTACATAGCAGATGTCCAGTTTTTCCTGAAAGATTCTTGTGTAGGACACATCGTTCCGTTTGTTACTATGCATTTGGCTACCGAAACTAACCGAAAATTCAGTCACCTACACGTCAAACTTTTTTCCGAAATAACTCCATAATATCGACTGAAACATGGAAAACGTTGTTTGAATCAATCCTGAAGGTGGTTTGGCATATATCTCTCCATTGAAAGCCCAGTCCTTGAAGCAAGCTTTGTTCTCTGATTCGAATGGAAAAATACTGGGACCTGACTTTTGCGCACCAATTGCCACGCAGACACCAAGCGGGACACTTGGCAATTGTAGTCTCTTATGGTCAATCTTCCAATGATATGCCTACAAATACGTCACAATGCTGCAGAGACCTTGGGGAAACAAGATAAAGTGTCCGTTCATTCCTGTCGCATTCACAGCCATATAAGGCGATCATGGAAAACGTAGCCTCAGAAATCCTGTTCATTTCCTGGTCGGTCAAACATCTTGGTTTTGCCCGAAGCATTTGTTCTAGGGGACTCACAGTGAAAATCTTTGCAGTTCTGGAAACGTAAGAGTGTCTTCTTTCCAAAACTATCAATTCCAAGCATATTCGAGCATCTTTTCGTGACAAAATATTGCGCTTAAAACGGGCACGTCTTTTTATCCAAAAATGAAATACTGCCCCTATAGGACTAACAGGTTAACCAACCTTGCTATTTTGTTTCTTTTTTCGCATTGGCCATAACTTGTTTTGAACATAATGTTGCTGCTTCCGCCATCTCTTATGACCGAAAAGAGCTTCTGAACAATAGAACTGGGATTACTCACCTCAAATTGGATGAGGAGTTCTTCAATAAGTTGGACGCGGGAGATATACTACAGACACCTGACCAGGCCCAGATCCCCATATATTTGCTGGAAAAGGAAATGTAGGTTTTGCGGAAAGAGATCAGGAAGCATTGTGAGGATCAGGCGACGAGTGGATAATCTGCCCTTGCCTTCTGTTCGGCCAGCTAATGTTCAATTGCTGGAAAATAAATGTGACGAACTGAAAGCACGTATATCCTACCAACAGGACATTAAAACTGTAACATCTTATGTTTCACCGAGTCGTGGCTGAATGACGACACTAGGAACATACAGCTGGCGGGTTATACACTCTATCGGCAGGACAGAACAGCAGCCTCTGGTAAGACATGGGGCAGGGGCCTATGCATATTTGTAAACAATAGCTGGTGCACGATATCTAAGGAAGTCTCAAGGTTTTACTCGCCTGAGGTAGAGTATCTCATGTTAAGCTGTAGACCATGCTATCTACCTAGAAAATGTCATCTGTATTTTCCGTAGCTGTCTACGCACCACCACAGACCGAGGCTGGCACTGGAACCATACTCAATGAGCTGTATTCCGCCATAAGAAAACAGGAATTTGGATGGAAAACACTCTAAAGTTTCCAAAACTGTTAAAATAGTGTCTGTGAGTATAACAGGACTGATATGGCAGGTGAAAACCTGAGAAAAATCCATTCAGGAAGTATTTTTTGGGTGGGGGTTGGTAGTTCTATTCAATGCCATTACAGTATCCATTGACTTAGGACCCAATTTGCAGTTCCTATGCCTTCCACTAGATGTCAACAGTCTTTAGAAATTGTTTCAGGCTTGTATTCTTATAAATGAGGGAGTAAGACCAGTCTGAATGCACAGAGCTTTTTCATGCACAATCCCGAGAGTGCATTTCTTGTTTACCTTTTATATTGATAACGTTATTGTCCGGTTGAAATATTATATATCATTTAGGATAAAAACAATTTGGATTTTTTGTCTGCCTGTTTTGACTGCATTTGAGCCTGTGGATTACTGAAGAAAACGTGCGACCAAAACGGAGGTTTTTGGAAATTAAGAGACTTTATCAAACAAAAGGAATTTTAATTGAGTAAATGAATGTCTTCTGAGTGCAACCATATGAAGATAATCAAAGGTAAGGGATTCATTTTATCTCTATTTCTGAATTTTGTACCACTTCTGCTTGGCTGGTTACTGTTTGTAATCATTTGTCAACTGGGTTATGTTCTCAAATAATCGTAAGGTATGCTTTCGCCGAAAAAGCATTTTAAAAATCTGACACCGTGGTTGGATTCACAAGAAGTTAATCTTTAAAACTATGTAAAATATGTTTTGTTTTCTGAATTTGTATAATGACTATTTCTTTATTTGAATTTGGCGCTCTGCAATCTCACTGGATGTTGGCCAGATGGGACGCTGGCGTCCCACATACCCAGAGAGGTTAATGCAGGGAAACTTAAATCAGTTTTACCTAATTTCTATCAGCATGTTATTAAATGTGCAACCAGAGGGAGAAAAAATTCTAGATCACATTTCCTCCACACACAGACATGCATACATAGCTCTCCCTTGCCCTCCTTTTGGCAAATCTGACCATACCTCTATCCTCCTGACCATACCTCTACCTTCCTTTAATTAAAGCAGGAAGCAACAGTGACTCGGCCTATAAAAATGTGGTGAGATGAAGCAGATTTATTACAGGACTGTTTTGTTAGCACATACTGGAATATGTTCTGGGATTGTTCTGATGGCGTTGAGGAGTACGCCACATCAGTCACTGGCTTTATCAATTTTTGCATTGAGGACGTGGTCCCCACAGTGACTGCACGTATTGTACATTCTCCAACCAGAATCCATGGATTACAGGCAACATTACTAAGCTATAGGTTAGAGCTGCAGCTTTCAAGAAGCGGGACTCTAAGCCGGAAGCTTATAAGAAATCCTGCTATGCCCTCGACGAACCATCAAACAGGAAAAACGGCAATTCAGGACTAAGATCGAATTAACCTACACAGGCTTCGACGCTCATCGGATGTGCCAGGGCTTGCAAACTATTACAGACTACAAAGAGAAGCACAGCCGAGAACTGTCCAGTGACACGAGCATACCAGACGAGCTAAATAACTTCCATGCTCGCTTTGAGGCAAGTAACACTGAAACATGCATGAGAGCATCAGCTGTTCCGGACAACTGTGTGATCAAGCTCTCCAGAGCCGATGTGAGTAAGACCTTTAAAAATGGTTTTCCGCTGGGCCAGATGGATTACCAGGACGGGTACTCCGAGCATGAGCTGATCAACTGACAAGTGTCTTTACTAACATTTTCAAAATCTCTCTGTCTGTTTCAAGCAGACCACCATTGTCCCTGTGCCCAAGAACACTAAGGTAACCTGCCTAAATGACGACTGACCCATAGCACTCCCGTCTGTAGCCATGAAATGCTTTGAAAGGCTGGTCATGGCTCAAATCAACACCATTATCCGAGAAACACTTGACTCCCTCCAATTTGCATACCACACCAACAGATCCACAGATGATGCAATCTCTATCGCACTCCACACTGCCCTTTCCCACCTGGACAAAAGGAACACCTATGTGAGAATGCTATTCATTGACTACAGCTCAGCGTTCCAACACCATAGTGCCCTCAAATTTCATCACTAAGCTAAGGAGCCTGGGACTAAACACCTCCCTCTGCAACTGGATCCTGGACTTCCTAACGGACCACCCCCAGTTGGTAAGGGTAGGAAAAAACACATCCGCCATGCTGATCCTCAACATGAGGGCCCCTCAGGGGTGCGTGCTCAGTACCCTCCTGTACTCCCTGTTCACTCATGACTGCACAGCCAGGCACGACTCCAACACCATCATTTAGTTTGCTGATGACAACAGTGGTAGGCCTGATCACTGACAACAATGAGGCCTATAAGGAGGAGGTCAGAGACCTGACCGTGTGGTGCAAGGACAACCACCCCTCCTTCAACGTGATCAAGACAAAGGAGATGATTGTGGACTACAGGAAAAGGAGTGCCCCCCCATTCTCATCAACAGGGCTGTAGTGGAGCAGGTTGAGAGCTTCAAGTTCCTTGGTGTCCACATCACCAACAAACTAACATGGTCCAAACACACCAAGACAGTTGTGAAGAAGGCAGGCCAAAACCTACTTCCCCTCAGGAGACTGAAAAGATTTGGCATGGGTCCTCAGATCCTCAAAAGGTTTTACAACTGCACCATTGAGAGCATCCTGACGGGTTGCGTCACTGCCTGGTATGGCAGCTGCTCGGCCTCCGACCGCAAGGCACTACAGAGGGTAGTGCGTACGGCCCAGTACATCACCGGGGCCAAGCTTCTTGCCATCCAGGACCTCTATACCAGGCGGTGTCAGAGAAAGGCCCTAATTTTTTTAACCATAGCCACCCTAGTCATAGACTGTTCTCTCTTTTTCCGCACAGCAAGTGGTACCAGAGTGCCAACTTTTGGTCCAAGAGGCTTCTGAACAGCTTCTACCCCCAAGCCATAAGACTCCTGAACAGCTAATCAAATGGCTAGCCAGACTATTTGCGTTGCCCCCCCCCCCCCATGTTGCTGCTACTCTCCGTTATTATCTATGTATAGCCACTCTAATAACTCTACCTACATGTACATAATTATCACAATTACCTCGACACCGGTGCCCCCGCACATTGACTCTTTACCGGTATCCCCTGTATATAGACCCGCTATTTACTGCTGCTTTTTAACTATTTGTTATTCTTAGCTCTTACTTTTTTGGGGGGGTTTCCTTAAAACTGCATTGTTGGTTAAAGGCTTGTACACCTGTTATATTCGGCACATGTGACAAATACAATCTGATTTGAAGAGGCATGTGGATGATAAAAAATGTAATTAAAGCCTGGTGTCTACTGCCTTCCTGGCGATCCTGTCTGTCTGCTGGGGGTTGCTGGGAAATAGACAGCTGGGGAGGTACCATAGGCACAGGAGGGATCTAATGTGTATACAAAGCAGTTTGTATTTGAAATTGATTACTCCAACAACTGCTCCCAGTCTGTCAGGTGTGGTGAGGTCTGGGCATTCCTGAGGTATCAGCGAACTGCCAACCAATCTGGTAAACAGGCCTAGCACCTGCCACAACACATCACTGCCACCCCAAATTCCCCAGTCAGGGAAGTTATTATTCATCATCATATTCACCTGGAGGTAAATGTGCCAATATAGCGGCTTCTGGTTACTCAATTGAAGTTGGTGCCAAATTGGTTTTCTTCATGTAACTTGTAGAGGCATGTTTCCAGGAACATTGGTCAAACGGTGGGAAAATGTTATGCAGGCATCTTCCTCTTCTTCTACCAACATTTGGAAAGGGTCTTTTTCACTCTCATTGAACCTCTCCTACACATAAACATATTTTGTGTAAAGAGGTCCAAGTTTGTGTGGAGAGGTGTAGAGAGGTCCTTTACCATACATATTTATGAAGCTGTCCAAACCAAATGCCTTTACAGTCAGAACAACCATATTTAACTTCATAAATATCCAAATAAGGAGTGAGAAAACAGTGCTTTAGCAAATATGATTAATCAAGACTAAGTTGTGTTTGTATGATTTTAAATGCTCAGTGATCAAATAAAGATATTAGCTGACAGATATCCCTGTACCTTTTCACAGGCCTACACTCTTAGAAAAAAATATTACAGCACAAAATCGAATAACTGAAAATCTCACGGCATGCTGGGAAATATTATAAACTCAGCAAAAAAAGAAACATCCCTTTTTCAGGACCCTGTCTTTCAAAGATAGTTCGTAAAAATCCAAATACTTTAATAATCCTCATTGTAAAGGGTTTAACTTCTTATGGCTGCAATTCCGTTAACGGGAGCGATTTGACAACAGCCAGTCAAAGTGTAGGGCGCCATTTTCAAAACATCAAAATCTCATAATTAACATTCCTCAAACATACATGTGTCTCATGCCATTTTAAAGCCATTCTCGTTGTTAATCCCACCAAAGTGTTTGATTTCAAATATGCTTTTCAGCAAAAGCACTACAAACGATTATGTTAGGTCTCCACCAAACCACAATAAGCACAGCCATTTTGCAGCTAAATATAGCATTCACAAAAAGCAGAAATAGAGATAAAATTAATCACTAACCTTGAATTATCTTCATCAGATGACATTCATAGGACTTCATGTTACACAATATATGCATGTTTTGTTTGATAAAGTTCATATATATGTTGACTCCATGTTGGAGTCAACAGAAACCAGAAAATACGTGATAAATGTTTCCTTACCTTTGATGAACTTCATCAGAATGCAGTCCTAGGAATCACAGGTCCACAATAAATGCTTGATTTGTTCAAAAATGTCTGTTATTTATGTCCAATTAGCTACTTTGGTTAGCGCGTTTGGTAAACAATTCCAAAGTCACAAAGCGCGTCCACTATAACATGACGAAATGTCCAAAAGTTCTATAACAGTCAGTAGAAACATGTCAAACGATGTACTGAATCAATCTTTGTAATGTTGTTTACATATATCTTGAATAACGTTCCAACCGGAGAATTAGAATGACTTCAGATGACCGGTGGAACGCAGGTCCTTCCCCTGTTAACTCACCATCAGTACGACCAAGAATATTACTTTCCCGGAGCGGATCCTGTGTTCTGCCTTCCACCCAGGACAACGGAATGGATCCCAGCCTGCGACCCAAAACAACAACGTCGTAAAAGAGGCAAACGAAGCGATATTCTGGTCAGGCTCCGGAGACGGGCACATCGCGCGCCACTCCCTAGCATACTACTCGCCAATGTCCAGTCTTTTGACAACAAGGTTGATGAAATCCGAGCAAGGATAGCATTCCAGAGGGACATCAGGGACTGTAACGTTCTTTGCTTCACGGAAACATGGCTCACTGGAGAGACGCTATCGGAGTCGGTGCAGCCAGCTGGTTTCTCCACGCAATCGCGCCGACAGAAACAAACATCTTTCTGGTAAGAAGAGGGGCGGGGGCGTATGCTTTATGGTTAACGAGACGTAGTGTGGTCACAACAACATACAGGAACTAAAGTCCTTCTATTCACCTGATTTAGAATTCCTCACAATCAAATGTCGACCGCATTATCTACCAAGGGAATTCTCTTCGATTATAATCACAGCCGTATATATTCCTCCCCAAGCAGACACATCGATGGCTCTGAACGAACTTTATTTGACTCTTTGCAAACTGGAATCCACAAATCCTGAGGCTGCATTCATTGTAGCTGGGAATTTTAACAAGGCTAATCTGAAAACAAGACTCCCTAAATTGTATCAGCATATCGATTGCACAACCAGGGCTGGTAAAACCTTGGATCATTGCTATTCTAACTTCCGCGATGCATATAAGGTCCTCCCCCGCTCTCCTTTCGGAAAAGCTGACCACGACTCCATTTTGTTGCTCCCTGCCTACAGACAGAAGCTAAAACAAGAAGCTCCCACGCTGAGGTCTGTTCAACGCTGGTCCGACCAATCTGATTCCACGCTCCAAGACTGCTTCCATCACGTGGACTGGGATATGTTTCGTATTGCATCAGACAACAACATTGACGAATACGCTGATTCGGTGAGCGAGTTCATTAGAACGTGCGTTGAAGATGTCGTTCCCATAGCAACGATTAAAACATTCACAAACCAGAAACCGTGACTTGATGGCAGCATTCGCGTGAAACTGAAAGCGCGAACCACTGCTTTTAATCAGGGCAAGGTGACCGGAAACATGACCGAATACAAACAGTGTAGCTATTCCCTCCGCAAGGCAATCAAACAAGCTAAGCGTCAGTATAGAGACACAGTAGAATCGCAATTCAACGGCTCAGACACTAGAGGTTCTACAGTCAATCACGGATTACAAAAAGAAAACCAGCCCAGTCACGGACCAGGATGCCTTGCTCCCAGGCAGACTAAATAACTTTTTTGCCCGCTTTGAGGACAATACAGTGCCACTGACACGGCCCGCAACCAAAACATGCAGACTCTCCTTCACTGCAGCCGATGTGAGTAAAACATTTAACTTCTTCGATATAGGGGACGCTCTTTTAATTTTTGGATAAAAAACGTTCCCGTTTTAAACAAGATATTTTGTCACGAAAAGATGCATGTAATTGACAGCTTTGGAAAGAAAAAACTAAACTAAACTATCTGTGAGTGCCCCAGAACTAATGCTACAGGCGAAACCAAGATTAAATTTCATACAGGAAATGGTCCAGATTTTGAATGCCCTGTGTTCCAATGTCTCCTTATATGGCTGTGAATGCGCCAGGAATGAGCCTGCACTTTCTGTCGTTTCCCCAAGGTGTCTGCAGCATTGTGACGTATTTGTAGGCATATCATTGGAAGATTGACCATAAGAGACTACATTTACCAGGTGTCTGCCCAGTGTCCTCCGTCGAAATTATTGCGTAATCTCCAGGCGCGTGCATGTTTCCATTTTGAAGAGAGGAGAAACTAAACTGCCAGGAGTGATTTCTCATCGAATAGATATGTGAAAAACACCTTGAGGATTGATACTAAACAACGTTTGCCATGTTTCTGTCGATGTTATGGAGTTATTGTGGAAAAATGTTTTTTTCTCAGCCAAACGTGATGAACAAAACGGAGCGATTTCTCCTACACAAATAATCTTTTTGGAAAAACGGAACATTTGCTATCTAACTGAGAGTCTCCTCATTGAAAACATCTGAAGTTCTTCAAAAGTAAATGATTTTATTTGAATGCTTTTTTTGTTTTTGTGAAAATGTTGCATGCTGTATGCTAGGCTTAATGCTATGCTAGGCTATCAATACTCTTCCACAAATGCTTGTTTAGCTATGGTTCAAAAGCATATTTTGAAAATCTGAGATGACAGTGTTGTTAACAAAAGGCTAAGCTTGAGAGCTAATATATTTATTTCATTTCATTTGCGATTTTCATGAACAGTTAACGTTGCGTTATGCTAATGAGCTTGAGGCTATAAATAGGATCCCGGATACGGGATTGCTCGTTGCAACAGGTTAAACGTGTTAACCCTCGCAAGACTGCAGGCCCAGACGACATCCCCCCTCAGAGCATGCGCAGACCAGCTGGCTGGTGTGTTTACGGAAAAATTCAATCAATCTCTATCCCAGTCTGCTGTTCCCACATGCTTCATGAGGGCCACCAATGTTCCTGTTCCCAAGAAAGCTAAGGTAACTGAGCTAAACAACTACCGCCCCGTAGCACTCACTTCCGTCATCATGAAGTGCTTTGAGAGACTAGTCCACCCTACCTGACAACCTAGACCCACTCCAATTTGCTTACCGCCCAAAAAGGTCCACAGACGACGCAATCGCAACCACACTGCACACGGCCCTAACCCATCTGGACAAGAGGAATACCTATGAGAGAATGCTGTTCATCGACTACAGCTCAGCATTTAACACCATAGTACCCTCCAAACTCGTCATCAAGCTCGAGACCCTGGGTCTCGACCCCGCCCTGTGCAACTGGGTACTGGACTTCCTGTCGGGCCGCCCCCAGGTGGTGAGGGTAGGTAACAACATCTCCACCCCACTGATCCTCAACACTGGGGCCCCACAAGGGTGCGTTCTGAGCCCTCTCCTGTACTCCCTGTTCACCCACGACTGCGTGGCCACGCACGCCTCCAACTAAATCATCAAGTTTGCGGACGACACAACAGTGGTAGGCTTGATTACCAACAACGACGAGACGGCCTACAGGGAGGAGGTGAGGGCCCTCGGAGTGTGGTGTCAGGAAAATAACCTCACACTCAACGTCAACAAAACGAAGGAGATGATTGTGGACTTCAGGAAACAGCAGAGGGAACACCCCCCTATCCACATCGATGGAACAGTAGTGGAGAGGGTAGTAAGTTTTAAGTTCCTCGGCGTACACATCACAGACAAACTGAATTGCTCCACCCACACAGACAGCACCGTGAAGAAGGCGCAGCAGCGCCTCTTCAACCTCAGGAGGCTGAAGAAATTCGGCTTGTCGCCAAAAGCACTCACAAACTTCTACAGATGCACAATCGAGAGCATCCTGTCGGGCTGTATCACCGCCTGGTACGGCAACTGCTCCGCCCACAACCGTAAGACTCTCCAGAGGGTAGTGAGGTCTGCACAACGCATCACCGGTGGCAAACTACCTGCCCTCCAGGACACCTACACCACCCGATGTCACAGGAAGACCATAAAGATCATCAAGGACACCAACCACCCGAGCCACTGCCTGTTCACCCCGCTATCGTCCAGAAGGCGAGGTCAGTACAGGTGCATCAAAGCTGGGACCGAGAGACTGAAAAACAGCTTCTATCTCATGGCCATCAGACTGTTAAACAGCCACCACTAACATTGACTGGCTGCTGCCAACACACTGACTCAACTCCAGCCACTTTAATAATGGGAATTGATGGGAATTGATGTAAAATATATCACTAGCCACTTTAAACAATGCTACTTAATATAATTTTTACATACCCTACATTATTTATCTCATATGTATACGTATATACTGTACTCTATATCATCTACTGCATCTTTATGTAATACATGTATCACTAGCCACTTTAAACTATGCTACTTAATATAATTTTTACATACCCTACATTATTTATCTCATATGTATACGTATATACTGTCCTCAATACCATCTACTGCATCTTGCCTATTCCATCACTCATTCATATATCTTTATGTACATATTCTTTATCCCTTTACACTTGTGTGTATAAGGTAGTAGTTTTGGAATTGTTAGCTAGATTACTCGTTGGTTATTACTGCATTGTCGGAACTAGAAGCACAAGCATTTCGCTACACTCGCATTAACATCTGCTAACCATGTGTATGTGACAAATACAATTTGATTTTATTTTATTTGTGAACGCGCATAGTGAAAGCATGGTCATCGTGGCAGTGATGACTATTTCCTGTCTCATTCGACCCCCCTTCACATTAGAGTCATCAGACAAAGTTCTATTGACTATTGACATCTAGTGGAAGGCGTAGGAAGTGAAAACTCACCCATATCTCACTGTAATTTCAATGAGAGCTTGGTTGAAAATCTGCCACTCACAGAAAAAAAACAGGAAGTGGAATTTCTCAGGTTTTTGCCTGCAATATGAGTTCTGTTATATTCACAGACATAATTCAAACAGTTTTAGAAACTTCAGAGTGTTTTATATCCAATAATAATAATAGTATGCATATATTAGCAACTGAGACTGAGGAGCTGGCCCTGCAGCTATAAAAAGTTAAACATTGTTTTGCATGCTTGTTCAATGAACGGAGCTCATTGAACGGAACAATTAATGAACATGCACCTGTGGAACGGTCGTTAAGACACTAACAGCTTACAGACGGTAAGCAATTAAGGTCACAGTTATTAAAACTTAGGACACTAAATAGGCCTTTCTACTGACACTGAAAAACACCAAAAGAAAGATGCCAAGGGTCCCTGCTCATCTGCGTGAACGTGCCTTAGGCATGCTGCAAGGAGGCATGAGGACTGTAGATGTGGCCAGGGCAAAAAATTGCAATGTCCATACTGTGAGACGTCTAAGACAGCGCTACAGGGAGACAGGATGGACAGTTGAGCATCCTCGCAGTGGCAGACCATGTGTAACAACACCTGCACAGGATTTGTACATCCGAACATCACACCTGCGGGACAGGTACAGGATTGCAACAACAACTGCCCAAGTTACACCAGGAACACACAATCCCTCCATCAGTGCTCAGACTGTCTGCAATAGGCTGAGAGAGGCTGGACTGAGGGCTTGTAGGCCTGTTGTAAGGTAGGTCCTCACCAGACATCTCCGGCAACAATGTCGCCTATGTGCACAAACCCACTGTCGCTGGACCAGACAGGACTGGCAAAAAGTGCTCTTCACTGAAGAGTCTCGGTTTTGTCTCACCAGGGGTGATGGTCGTTTTCACGTTTATCGTCGAAGGAATGAGTGTTACACCGAGGCCTGTACTCTTCAGTGGGATCGATTTGGAGGTAGAGGGTCCGTCATTTCTGTTAGACACATGTAAAACCCGTTCTTCCTAAAACATGTCTTAGGATATTAAAGGTTCTAGGTTTGACACTTTGCCTTACAAAGAGAACTTCCAAAAAGGGTTCTTCTGATCAAAATGATTCTTGGTGGAACCCTATCCCTCCGCAAAGAAACCTTTTGGAACTTTCTAAACAAGTTTTGCCCCCTCGATTAAATTAGCCACCTCATTATTGAGCCCCAATGCACATCACTTAGTGCAGGCACACAATATATTCCAAAAAGCACTGGTCTCAAGTCAGAGTTAAAATGACTTCTGATATGATTAGCCATAGATATTCCCAGCCCGTACCCTATCACAAAATAGGGAAGAAAGAAAATCAACACTTATTTTCTCGTGGACCACTGGGAACGAGTAGAACCAGGAGCAAGGACTAAAAAAAAAACAAAGCCAAAAAGGAAGGACAAGGGTTAAAATCCAGAGAATGGGGGGGGGGGGGGGGGATAAAATGGCCATTGAGAGGTTGTTTGGAGTTTTTCGGTGGCTACAGCAGGGGTCGACTCCCAGTGACGACCGAATCAGGTTGCATGCTTCAACCAACAACTGAGGGACCACAGTGGGGAAAAGGGGCCAAAGCAGGGCCTTGAAATTGACACTCCAGGTCTTTGAAGTCAAAGAAAGCCACCTCATCGATCATTAATTCACAGGGATTTTCCCCTCCTTTCTCCTTCACTTTCTTTTCAATGTGTTGGCGGCTTTCTTTATTATCCAAATGAACCTGTTTTGTTGTACAAGCCTCCACTTCTCTCCAGAAAGGCAAAACACCAGCATTCAGATTGTCTGAATTCTTCCAAGTGAAGTAACAGCATTTGGATATCAAACAGAGTAACTGTATACATTTATATAAGGTGAAATACATGCATATTTTTACATATTCAGCTTTTTGGGGAATTTTGCCAAGTCAGGGCTATACCACATCTGGAAATGAAACGCTACCAAACAAAACAGAATCCAATTGAGATTCAGACAATTTCAACTATTACACACCACGTATGCCCAACATGTAATACACTTAGTGCTGTTATCATGATGACAACGCATGTGTGTGCCAATTGTTTCTTTTTTTTAAACAAGGAAGCATATTAAAGTTCTAACAATGTTAAAATAGGTTTAACATAGAACAATGTCAATCACGTAGGAAGGTGGAAGCTGTGACCATGTCTGTACCATCAGGTTTCTACCAGTGTTGCTTTAATGACATATTAAATGATTTACAAAACCACCCCACAATAATGGATTACAGCTGCCATTCTGCTACAGTATGTATGACAACAACCCTTTAGTAGGTAAGAGGGCAACACTTTCTTTAAAGTTATAATAACATGAGGCAGTTATAATGCAATACAAGACTTGCCATGAACATGCTTAAACATCTCCCAATCCAAAATCAAATCAAAGCATCACTCACGCCGACAAACTTACCCTAGTAAAACTGACTATCCTACAGATCCTCGAATTCGGCGATGTCATCTACAAAATAGCTTCCAATACTCTACTCAGCAAACTGGATGCAGTCTATCACAGTGCCATCCGTTTTGTTACCACCCACCACTGCGACCTGTATGCTCTAGTCGGCTGGCCCTCGCTACATATTCGTCGCCAGGCCCACTGTCTCCAGGTCATCTATGAGTCTATGCTCGGTAAAGCTCCGCCTTATCTCAGTTCACTGGTCACAATAGCAACACCCACCCGTAGCACACGATCCAGCAGGTATATCTCACTGATCCAAAGCCAACACCTCATTTGGCCGCCTTTCCTTACAGTTCTCTGCTGCCAGTGACTGGAACGAATTGCAAAAATCGCTGAAGTTGGAGACTTTTATTTCCCTCACCAACTTTAAACATCAACTATCTGAGCAGCTAACCGATCGCTGCAGCTGTACATAAGTCCATCTGTAAATAGCCCCCCCAATCTACCTACCTCATCCCTATGTTGTTTTTATTTAATTTACTTTTCTGCTCTTTTGCACACCAGTATCTTTACCACTCCAGTGTTAAGAACTACCCATCCCGGACCCGGGAGAATTGTCATCAACTGCACTAATTAGCATAGCGCAACGGTCAAAAACTATTACTTGAAAATATTCATATTCATGAAATCACAAGTGAAATATAGTGAAACACAGCTTAGCCTTTTGTTAATCACCCTGTCATCTCAGATTTTGAAATGATGCTTTACAGCCAAAGCAAGACAAGCATTTGTGTAAGTTTATCGATGTCCAGCTAGCAGCAGGAAGCTTGGTCACGAAAATCAGAAAAGCAATCAAATTAAATCGTTTACCTTTGAGCTTCGGATGTTTTCACTCACGAGACTCCCAGTTAGACAGCAAATGTTCCTTTTGTTTCATAAAGATTATTTTTATAGCCGAAATACCTCCGTTTCTTGTCCACGTTTTGTTGAGAAATCCACCGGAAATTGCGGTCATGAAAACTCCAAATTAGATCCATAATATCGACAGAAACATGGCAAACATGTTTTATAATCAACCCTCAAGGTGTTTTTCAAATATCTATTTGATAATATATCAACCGGGACAATTGGCTTTTCAGTAGGAGCGAGAGGAACAATGGCCTACGCACAAATCACTCTGAGAACCACCACCTGAACACTGACGCAATGTTGTCGTTCACGATCATTTTTCAAAATAAAAGCCTGAAACTATGTCTAGTGGCTGTAGACACATTAGGGAAGCCATAGAAAAAGGAATCTGGTTGATATCCCTTTCAATGGGCAATAGGGATGGATAGGAACACAGGGGTTTCAAAATAAGAGTCACTTCCTGATTGGATTTTTCTCAGGCTTTCACCTGCAATATCAGTTCTGTTATACTCACAGACAATTTTTTTTTATACAGTTTTGGAAACTTTAGAGTGTTTTCTATCCTAAGCTGTCAATTATATGCATATTTTAGCATCTGGTCCTGAGAAATAGCCCGTTTACTTTGGGAACGTTATTTTTCCAAAAATGAAAATAGTGCCCCCTAGTTTCAAGAGGTTAATTGTAATTATTCGCTCCTATGGCCTATTTATTGCCATTTTATTATCTCCTCATGCCTTTTGCACACACTGTATATAGACTTTCTTTTTTCTACTGTGTCATTGACTTGTTTATTGTGTTATTGGCTTGTTTATTGTTTACTCCTCCTCTGTGTTGTGTTGTTGTCTGTGTCACACTGCTTTGCTTTATTTTGTCAAGGTCGCAGTTGCAAATGAGAACTTGTTCCCAACTAGCCTACCTGGTTAAATAAAGGTGAAATAAATATATTGTCACTTAACCATTTCACCTGCAGCAAAATATACATCACCAGCCATTAACTGTAACCGTATAGATACTTTCATTATTTCACAGTAGCAACTTATTTGAGGGTAATTACCCAGTAATTAATAGACATAAATGACTTACTAATGATGGTTGTTATAAAGTCTTACCCTTGTAATTATTACATATTATACCTATCAAGGAAAAGTAATGTCTATTTCACTGTTCATTGTATAAAAGGACACATTTCCTTTACCTTTCTTTACTTAAATATATCTTATGATCTGTGCTTACACTAACTTGCATTCCTCAATAACCTTAACTTCTGTTCTGACCTTGAAGTCCCAGGTTGAGCGCTGACTGGATATTCTGGGCTGACTGGAGGATCAGGGCTGACTGGAGGTGTGTTTAATCCTTTAATTACCTTTTTCCTGGCATTCCTCCTCTTATGAGCGTCTTCCACTTTTTTTCGGTGGGCACGCTGCTGTCTAACGCTGCACTCTTTTTGCTTTTTCTTCCCTGTTTCTAAGTCTTTCCTCCACTTCTCTTTTTCTAAGTACTTTTGTCTCCTCTGTTCATCAGCATCACGCGTGGCAAATTGCGGTTTTGGTGTTCATTTTACTATAGATAATAGATTGTCCCTTCTGAGTGAACTGAAGGAGATACAAGCCTGCTATGTAGTGCAAAACTGTTACTTGAATGCTAATGCATTAGCATTTTCTCAGGAATAGATGCTAGCTATGGAATGTAGTGTTTACTGTCAAGGTCAAGGACAAACTTAGTTAACGTAAACTCACATAAATTCGTACAATGCCTTGGTCCGTACAACTGCCCTTATTTTAGCGCCCCAAAAACATAATACTTCCAGATCAACTGTAATGTCAATACCATTGTAAAGCACAATTTCTCTCCTTTCCAACAGAATCAATTACATGACCTAAACGCTGCCCCTTTCTGCATAATTTAAGCAGGCAATGAGCCCCATCGGGTCTTTTTAAAAATGGCGGGTGGGGAAGCGAAAATAATGCGTGATAGTGAGAAGGAGAGATGTTGTGTGGGAAAATGGCTTTTTTTCACTCGATCTGTCCAACTTATCACCTTATCGCCTCTAAATGTAAATAAAACACTATAAAGAGTTTATATAATGTGTCATTACATACCTATTTGAAGGTTTGTGTCGAATCTGAATCAGGTTTTTAGGTGCTAAAGTGATCTTAGAAGTAAACAGCGGCTTTGAGAATGATGATCGCGTGCAATGATGATGAAAAAAATGACTAGGTATCCTCCCCTTAGCCCCGTCACTGTCCATTTCTTGTTTTTAAAGGATAGAAGTGCTACACCTGGTGGAGAGAGATTGTAAGACAGAAATAGTTGCTTTATGCGTGCTGTTACGACATGACACGTCAAGATGTAAGGGAGGGTCAGTTTTTTCAACTTTCTCCAATACTATAGAGCCATTACCATGTCGATCAATGCTTGAATAGAAACCTAGCTTACACCCCCGTCGCTACAGTCACATTAGTTTTCTTTGTAGCCTCGTTTGAATGTTGCGGTTGCGCACATATGTACGGAATGGGGAGAGTTTACGTTATATAAATAAAAACAGACAACTAAATGTATTTGTCTTATTTAGATAATATTACTCATATCATCAGAATAAAGGGGTTGTGTTGGTTAGCGTGACACACTCAAGCAAGGCTGAAAAGAAAAATATGAAAAACAGAAGAGAGGACTTACCTTTGGTGTTAGCAAATGGCTTGATGATGTAATTTCCTCTGTGTCATCCGACACACTGTTTTTTCTCTTCCTCTGCCAGACTAAATAGGTTTTGGTAGCAGGACTGCATGCATGTTGTGGGACACTACTTCAGTGCAAAATCGAAATAATTTAAAATATGTTGATGATTAATCAAATTGTTTTAACAAAATCATACATTTTTTTTAATTATTATTAACTTATTTGAACTGTTGTATTTGATGTGCAAGTTGGTCATCAAGAAGGTGGGACAAGAGAAAAATGCTATTTTAGGGGTTGCTTGAAAGCTATTTGGTATTTTAAATAATTTTGGAACCACTTTTCTTCCACAACTATATTTACATTTTGTCTCAAGACAAGGATAATTTACACAACAAGTACATGTTTTAGTATTTTGGGCATGGATTATTTGAAATTTCATGGGTGGGACAGAACATGTCCTCCAATTTACTGAAATGACAAATAAACCAAAATCACTGATATACTTAGATTGGTATGCCAACACAAGTTCTCAGGAATATGAATCACAGAGTTTCTGAATGTTCAGGGTAGGCCTAGTATCAGCTTGGAAGAAATGGATATGTAATGACTGACAAATGTCCCTCCCACACACTATCATATTCTAGTCAAAGATATTCCTATTCAGAAACCTGGTAAGGAACCTGCTCTTACAAAATGTTCACATTCTTTTACCACTGCATGTGGGTGCCATTGGTTGCTTCATCGTGGGACTCATCATGATATACAATGAGGCAACAACAGAGTCCAAGCAAAACTACAGTAAGATGACATAAGTGACCTATGCGCTGAAGGGACAATGTTGCGTGTTTATCCCCATGGGTTTTAATCCTGGAACCAAGTGGGACTAATCGGCCCTGGGCTTGCTGTTCTCGTTCAGTGCACCAACCTGTTTCTGACAAGTGCAGGTCTTTTGATTACGTTGACTATCATTAATGGGCCAGGAGGAGGAGCACATGTGGCTTGTGTGTAATGTGTTTGGACTGTGTCGTAGTCGTCCTGATCTGGTCATTTCACAAGCATAATGCTGTTTGGAAGGAGGCTAATCAGTGTACAATTGTGCCCCTAATGGCTAGCATCTGGCTGAGGTGATTTCAAAACAAAGCAGAAAACATCAGTGACGAACGTAATCAGAGAGTGAACATCAACCTGTTCAGAGTGACAGTAGATGTACTGTAAATGTTAGCTGTACATAGTCATTTGTACTGTAAATTGTGTTTTTTTAACCTCTTGAAGCTGGGGGCACTATTTTTATGTTTGGAAAAATAACGTTCCCGAAGTAAACAGAGTATTTCTCAGGTCCAGATGCTAGAATATGCATATAATTGACAGGTTATGATAGAAAACACTCTAAAGTTTCCAAAACTGTCAAAATATTGTCTGTGAGTATAACAGAACTGATATTGCAGGCGAAACCCTGAGGAAAATCAAACCAGGAGGTGGCTTCTATTTTGAAATCTCCATGTTCCATAGCCTGCCTTTGCTCCATTTAAAGGGATATCAACCAGATTCATTTTCCTATCGCTTCCTCAAGGTGTCAACAGTTTCAGGCTTTTATTTTGAAAAATGAGTGAGAGAGACAACATCGCGTCATTGTATGGTTGGGTGCCAGCAGCGTTTTGCTTGGAGAAACAGAGTTTGGGCAGCCATTGCCTTTCCCTCTCCTACTGAGAAAGACAGTTGTGGTTGATATATTATTGATTATATATTTTAAAAACAACCTGAGGATTGATTATAAAAAACGTTTGACATGTTTCTGTGGACATTACGGATACTATTAGGAATTTGTCTGTGTTGTCGTGACAGCTCTTTCCTGTGGATTTCTGAACATAACGTGCCAAACAAACAGAGGTATTTTGGATATAAACATAATCTTTATGGAACAAAGGAACATTTATTGTGTAACTGGGAGTCTCGTGAGTGAAAACATCTGAAGATCATCAAAGGTAAACGATTCATTTGATTGTTTTTCTGATTTTCGTGACCAAGCTACTTGATGCTAGGTGTACATACTTTTTTGTCAAGCGATCGATAAACTTACACAAACGCTTGGATTGCTTTCGCTGTAAAGCATATTTTCAAAATCTGACACGACAGGTGGATTAACAAAAGGCTAAGCTGTGTTTTGCTATATTGCACTTGTGATTTCATGAATATAAATATTTCATGTAATATTATTTTAATGTGGCGCTATGCAATTCAGCGGTTGTTGATGACAATTATCCCGCTAAAGGGATGGGTAGCGTCAAGAAGTTAATGTGTGTATTTACATCAAATGTGTCGTCGAAAATGGAATGAGACAGAATTCACGACACAAGCGGTTCACAAAATGTTTCGTGTTAGGCTATAAAAATGGATTTTATCAAACAAAAGAATATTCATTATGTAACAATGAGCATTGGGATTGCAAACAGAGGAAGATCGTCAAAGGTAAACTATTTATTTTATTGCATTTTGTGATTTTGTTACGCCTGTGCTGGTTGAAATAGTTGTTTTTTATGGGGTTCTATCCTCAGATAATCGCATCGTATTCTTTCGCAGTAAATCCTTTTTTAAATCTGACAACACAGTTGGATTAGCAAGATTCTAGGCTTTCGAAACATGTGAGACACTTGTATTTTCATGAATGTTTAATATGATTATTTATGTAGCTATCACCGTATGTTGTCGAATTTCATCCCGCTAATGGGTTCGGTGCGCAGAGAGGTTAAACAACAATGAACAAAGTGGCAGCAATGCCACAGTGCTGGGAGCTAACCAACCAGGTCCAATGTAGCTAGCTAACATTAGACTCTAATTAGAAAAGCAAATTGCTCTGGGAAACCAATGATAATGTCAGCTAGGGAGCCCGCCAGCTAACGTTAGCTAGCTAACAGTATACTTTAGCTTGAAATGAAACCACTTTCTGTCAAAATTATAAACGTATAATATCTGAAAATGGAGCTAGCTAACGCTAGACTCTCTTCCAGCGTACATCACCATGCATCGTGAACGTATCACCCTGTCAGGAATGTCATTCCACGGTTGCCCTTAGTTTGAAGATGTCATCCAGAGACAGGTGTTTTCAACATCTCTTTAGCTATCATACTCTAATTCCACTGATTTCAAAACTTCATCCTCCAGAAAATGGAGAGGAAAACGTATGCAGCTCCACTACAAAATAAAAAAATTTTAAAGCTGTGTTCGACAGAGTTACCAACACAGACTGATGAGCTAAAAAAAACAGACCAATCCAAACTCCTCTCTCGGCATGTCCAGCCCACACATTATCTCAGCCAATCATGTCTAGTGGGAAGGTTGCTGACTTTTTCTGTGGCTTAAACAACATGGCGCGCTTGTGAGAGAACTAGATCGTTATGCCCTTACTGCATTCCTCATGCCTTTTCAATTTTACAGTAAAAAGTGTGAAGTTAAATTCAATACATGTGTTCAATGTATTGAGTAGAGGTGTTCATGTAAAAATGAACACTTGCAAAGCCTGCTGGAAATTATTCTTATAAGCCCCGAACCCAAAACAAGGCCAATAATAATACCCATTGTGCTTTGCAACCTTTACATATTGCTAATTTTGCCCACTTACAGTCAAACAAAATCAATCAAATATATTTCTAAAGCCCTTCTTACATCAACTGATGTCACAAGTCCTGTAAAGAAACCCAGCCTTATACCCCAAACAGCAAGCAATGCAGGAGTAGAAGCACGGTGGCTAAGAAAAAAGAAAGGCCAGAACCTAGGAAGAAACCTAGAGAGGAACCAGGCTATGAGGGGTGGCCAGTCCTCTTCTGGCTGTGCCGGGTGGAGATTATAACAGAACAAGGCCAAGATGTTCAAATGCTCATAGATGACCAGCAGGGTCAAATAATAACAATCACAGTGGTTGTCGAGGGTGCAACAGGTCAGCACCTCAGGAGTAAATGTCAGTTGGCTTTTCATAGCCAATCATTCTACCGCTCCTGCTGTCTCTAGAGAGTTGAAAACAGCAGGTCTGGGACAGGTAGCACGTCCGGTGAACAGGTCATATAGCCGCAGGCAGAACAGTTGAAACTGGAGCAGCAGCACGGCCAGGTGGACTGGGGACAGCAAAGATCATAAGGGCAGGTAGTCCTGAGGCATGGTCCTAGAGTTCAGGTCCTCTGAGAGAGAGAAAGAACAAAAGAAAGAGAGAGAATTGGAGAGCGCATACTTAAATTCACACAGGACACTGGATAAGACAGGAGAAATACTCCAGATATAACAGACTGACGCTAGCCCACCAACACTCAAACTTCTGCAGCATAAATACTGTAGGCTGAGACAGGAGGGGTCGGGAGGCACTGTGGCCCCGTCCGACAATACCCCCGGACAGGGCCAAACAGGCAGGATATAACTCCTTCGACTTTGACAAAGCACAGCCCTCACACCACTAGAGGGATATCTTCAACCACCAACTTACCATCCTGAGACAAGGTTGAGTATAGCCCACGAAGATCTCCCCCACGGCACAACCAAAGGGGGGGTACGCCAACACGAACATGAAGATCACGTCAGTGACTCAACCCACTCAAGTGATGCACCCCTCCTAGGGACGGCATGGAAGAGCACCAGTAAGCCAGTGACCCGTGTAATAGGGTTAGAAGCAGAGAATCCCAGTGGAGAGAGGGGAACCGGCCAAGCAGAGACAGCATGGGCGGTTCGTTGCTCCTGTGCCTTCCCGTTCACCTTCACACTCCTGGCTAGACTCAATCCAGACTACACTCAATAATAGGACCTACTGAAGTGATCAGTCTTCAATAAAGACTTAAAGGTTAAGACCGAGTCTGCATCTCTCACATAGATAGGCAGACCATTCCATAAAAATGGAGCTCTATAGGAGAAAGCCCTGCCTCCAGCTGTTTGCTTAGAAATTCTATGTACAATAAGGAGGCCTGCGTTTTGTGACTGTAGCGTACGGGTAGGTATGCATGGCAGGACCAAATCGGAAAGATAGGTAGGAGCAAGCCCATGTAATCAAATCAAATCAGATTTATTTACGTAGCCCTTCGTACATCAGCTGATATCTCAAAGTGCTGTACAGAAACCCAGCCTAAAACCCCAAACAGCAAGCAATGCAGGTGTAGAAGCACTGTGGCTAGGGAAAACTCCCCAGAAAAGCCAAAACCTAGGAAGAAACCTAGAGAGGAACCAGGCTATGTGGGGTGGCCAGTCCTCTTCTGGCTGTGCCGGGTGGAGATTATAACAGAACATGGCCAAGATGTTCAAATGTTCATAAATGACCAGCATGGTCCAATAATAATAAGGCAGAACTTGAAACTGGAGCAGCAGCACGGCCAGGTGGATTGGGGACAGCAAGGAGTCATCATGTCAGGTAGTCCTGAGGCATGGTCCTAGGGCACAGGTCCTCAGAGAAAGAGAAAGAGAGAATTAGAGAGAGCACACTTAAATTCACACAGGACACAGAATAGGACAGGAGAAGTACTCCAGATATAACAAACTGACCCTAGCCCCCGACACATAAACTACTGCAGCATAAATACTGGAGGCTGAGACAGGAGGGGTCAGGAGACACTGTGGCCCCATCCGAGGACACCCCCGGACAGGGCCAAACAGTAATGCTTTGTAGGTTAGCAGTAAAACCTTGAAATCAGCCCTTGCCTTAACAGGAAGCCAGTGTAGAGAGCCTAGCGCTTGAGTAATATGATACAAATATTTGGGTTCTAGTCAAGATTCTAGCAGCCGTGTTCAGCACTAACTGAAGTTACTTAGGGCTTTATCCGAGTGGCCGGAAAGTAGAGCATTGCAGTAGTCTAACCTGGAAGTGACAAAAGCATGGATACATTTTTCTGTATCATTTTTGGACAGAAAGGTTCCGATTTTTGCAATGTTACATAGAAGGGAAAAAAGCTGTCCTCGATATAGTCTTGATATGTTCATCAAAAGAGAGATCAGTTTCCAAAGTAATGCTGACCTACACAGTTTTATTTGAGACGACTGTACAACCATCAACATTATTTGTCAGATTCAACAGAAGATCTTTTTGTTTCATGGCACCTAGAACAAGCATCTCTGTTTTTGTCACGAATCCCGCCAAAGATGGTGCCTCTTCCTGTTCGGGCGGCGCTCGGCGATCGTCGTCGCCGGCCTACTAGCTGCCACCGATCCCCTTTTCTGTTTCATATAGTTGTGTCTGATTAGTTGCACCTGTTTTGTGTTTTGGTTTTGATTGTGGGCTATTTTAACCCAGTAGGCCCGCCGGCTTTTGTGCGGGCTTGTTTTTCTGTTTATAGTGTGTGATTATTTTGTGGTATTTATTTTTCCGGTCATATTATGTTGAACATAATAAACGGCTCTCTATCCACCGGGTGTGTACCAAACTCACTAAAAGTGGCAGTAATAAAGCCTCTCTTAAAAAAGCCAAACCTGTTGTTTGGACTGGGTTTTTACGCGCCCTTGTGTGTGTGGCGTGACCGTCTCTTTGGGTTTTGGAAAATAAAAATCCACATCTTGTAAACTACCCTGCTACATCTTGTGAACTACCCTGCTCTCTGCGCCTGACTTCTCCACCCACTACTCATAGAAGCCGTGACAGTTTTGTCCGAGTTTAAAGGTAGAACATTTGCCGCCATCCACTTCCTTATGTCTGAAACACAGGCTTCCAGGGAGGACAATTTTGGGGCTTCACCATGTTTCATCGCATTATACAGCTGTGTGTCATCTGCATAGCAGTGAAAGGTAACATTATGTTTCCGAATGACATGACCAAGAGGTGAAAACAATCGTGGTCCTAAAACGGAGCCTTGAGGAACACCGAAATTTACAATTGATTTGTCAGAGGACAAACCATCCACAAAGACAAAGATCTAAACCAGGCCAGAACTTGTAGACCAATTTGGGTTTCCAATCTCTCCAAAAGAATGTGGTGATCGATGGTATCAAAAGCAGCACTAAGGTCTAGAAGCACGAGGACAGATGCAGAGCCTCGGTCTGAAGCCATTAAAATGTAATTTACCACCTTCACAAGTGCAGTCTCTGCGCTATTATGGGGTCTAAAACCAGACTGAAGCAGCTTTTTCTAAAGTTTTTAGAGGAATGGGAGATTCAAAATAGGCCGATTGTTTTTTATATTTTCTGGGTCAAGGTTTGGCTTCTTTAAGAGAGGCTTTATTACTGCCACTTTTAGTGAGTTTGGTACACACCCGGTGGATAGAGAGCCGTTTATTATGTTCAACATAGGAGGGCCAAGCACAGGAAGCAGCTCTTTCAGTAATTTAGTTGGAAAAGGGTCCAGTATGCAGCTTGAAGGTTTAGAGGCCATGATTATTTTCATCAATGTGTACTATAGTACTAAAAAACATGAGTGTCTCCCTTGATCCTAGGTCCTTGCAGAGAGGTCATTCAACTAAGGTAGATAAACAAACACATATCATAGTCATAGTGAAGGCATGTACTTGCAAGTTTACAAAATACGTTAAAAGTTTTTTCAAAAAATGCAATCATTTGCAAAAGTATACTGAACGTTAACGTGTAAAGTGTTTCATGAGCTGAAATAAAAGATCTCAGACGTGTTATTATTATAATTTATTTTAACTAGGCAATTCAGTTAACTTCTGACTTCAACTGTAGGTGCGTGTGTGCTCATGCTTGTGGGTATGTCCATGTGTGAGGTGTCGCTCTCTCACTCTTGGTAGCATTTCTCAATAACTAGGTGGAAATTATCATGCTTCTTTGCATTTTGAGGGGTGTAAAAACAGAAAATAATCATTCCCCTTATCCTTGTTAACCTCTTAAGTCGACCCTCTACTTTTTTGAACATTCTGTTAAAAATCGCGTAACATTTCAGCGCCCTGCTACTCATGCCAGGAATATAGTATATGCATTTGCTTAGTCTGTGTGGATAGAAAACACTCAGACGTTTAAAAAACTGGTTAAATCACTGCTGTGGCTTTACCAGAACGGCATTTACATCGAAAAGCACAGGAAAAACTGATCACTGAAAATGGGAAAATATATCCATGCGCTACTTGAACCGATTGATAAACGTGAACCACAATTAATTGACTGAGGTTGCAGTACCTACAGCTTCCACACGGTGTCTAGAGTCTTGTCATTTCCCTTCAAGTTTTTTCTTGGTCAAACACATACAGGACACCGTATCTCCTCCGGTCTAGGACCGGATATTTTCGTTGAGTTTCTAGCCGGACATTTTTCCAGACGGACAGCTAATGATCTTTACATCGCCTCCTGATGAATTTTATCGCTTATTAACGTTTACTAATACCTAAAGTTGCATTACAAACGTATTTCGAAGTGTTTTGTGAAAGTTTATCGTCGACTTTTTGAATTTTAAAAATGACGTTACGTTTTGAAACTATGTTTTTTCGTTTATCACACAGTCTACATATAACGATATCTAGGCTTTATATGGACCGATTTAATCGAAATAAAGACCCAAATAGTGTTTATGGGACATCTAGGAGTGCCAACAAAGAAGATGGTGAAAGGTAATGAATGTTTTCTATTTTATTGTGCGGTTTGTGTAACGCCGAAATGCTAATTATTTTGTTTACGTCCCCTGTGGGTCTTTTGGGGTGTTGCATGCTATCAGATAATAGCTTCTCATGCTTTCGCCGAAAAGCATTTTAAAAATCTGACTTGTTGCCTGGATTCACAACGAGTGTAGCTTTAATTCGATACCCTGCATGTGTATTTTAATGAACTTTTGAGTTTTAACTAATACTATTAGCATTTAGCGTAGTGCATTTGCATTTCCAGAGCTCTAGTTGGGACGCAAGCGTCCCGAGTAGAAGCAACAGGTTAATGGTTTTGTATTCATCCACTCGCCTGAGCCATTTTAACTACGTAAGAACAGGCATACACACAGAAACCTATTTGGAAGGATACACTGAGCAGCCTCGGCAGTGGACCTTCTAACCCCTATTGCATGGGTGTCAAACTCTGGCCCGTGGGCCAAATTTGGCCCGCGGGGTAATTATATTTGGCCCGCGAGACAATACCAAATTACTACTAGAGCTGGCCCGCCGGTATTATACAGCGCATTCACCACTAATACTACGAATCCCATAATGCTCTGCTGTTTTCGCGCGCCAATCAGGACAGGACCCAGAAATGCTCTCTCCTCTGTGACAGTAGTCATAGCAACATAGACGCTACAACTGTCAGCGAGCTAACCCTTCCCAAAAATGGCGAAAAGAAAGGCAGAAAACAGGAACTTTCTGGACAAGTGGGAGGCAGAATATCTGTTTACATATGTAAAAGACAAACCTGTTTGTCTTGTTTGTGGAGTCAACGTGGCTGTAAGTAAGGAGTACAACATTAGACGACACTATGAAACGAAACACCATGACAAATACAAGGACCTGGACATGACTCAAAAGAGCCAGAAAGTAGAGGAGATGAAAAGAAGTTTGGTTTCACAACAGAATATGTTTAAAAAAGCCACATCACAAAGCGAGGCTGCTGTAAAGGCTAGTTATATAGTGGCAGCAGAGATCGCAAAATCAGCCCGGTCCTTTAATGAGGGAGAGTTCATGAAAAAGTGCATGATGAAGGTTTGTGATCTCGTATGCCCAGAGAAAAAACAAGCATTTTCAAACGTGAGCCTGAGCAGGAACACAGTAGCTGATCGCACATGTGATCTTGCCACCAATCTGTATGACCAGCTGATGGAAAAGGGAAAAGATTTTGTTGCGTTCTCCCTCGCTGTGGATGAGAGCTGCGAAGCATCTGATACTGCTCAGCTGTCAGTCTTCATCCGTGGAGTGGACTCAAATCTGTGTGTTTACGGAGGAGCTATTAGGATTCAAATCAATGCATGGCACAACCACAGGAAAGGAAATCTTTGAGGAGGTTTCCAAATGTGTAACTGAAATAAAGCTGCCGTGGGATAAACTCGTTGGATTAACGACAGATAGTGCGCCAGCGATGTGCGGTAAAAAGAGTGGACTGGTGGGCATGGTTCGGGAGAAGATGCGGGAAGAGAACTGTGCAGGTGAGCTAACTGTTTACCACTGCATCATACATCAGGAAGCACTGTGTGCCAAAGCCCTAAAGATGGAACATGTTATGACCACAGTAACACAGGTAGTTAACTTTATAAGAGCCAAAGGTCTAAATCACCGCCAGTTTAAATCTTTTCTGGAGGAGTGTGGTTCGAATACGCAGACGTGCCGTATCACACAGAGGTGAGATGGCTAAGCAGAGGAAAAGTACTGAACAGATGTTTCGAGCTGCGTGAGGAAATATGTCAATTCCTGGAAACCAAAGGGAAGGATACAGCAGAGCTCCGGGAGCAAAAGTTCCTGTGTGAGCTGGCCTTTCTCTGTGACATCTCGAGCCATCTCGATGCGCTGAACCTGCAGCTTCAGGGGCAGGGGCGCATCATCACAGACATGTACGCTGCAGTGAGGGCCTTCAAAACTAAACTGTGCCTGTGGGAGAATCAGATGCTGCAAGGAAACCCTTGCCATTTTCCCTGCTGCCAATCCATAAAAGCGCAGATCTCTACCGCCGTGTTCCCATGCGCACAGTTTGCTGAAAAACTCAGTGTTCTTGCCGCTGAGTTTAGCCGGCGATTTGCCGACTTCGATGCCCAGAAATGCAAGTTTGAACTGCTTAGTAATCCCTTCGCAGTTGATGTGGAAAATGCACCAACCAACATCCAAATGGAGCTGATTGAACTCCAGTGCAACGACACGCTGAAGTCAAAGTATGATGCTGTGGGCGCCGCACAGTTTCCACGGTTCATCCCTGACACAATGCCTCAGCTCCGCACCCAAGCTGCTCAGATGCTCTCCATGTTCGGCAGCACTTATCTATGCGAGCAACTTTTCTCCTCGATGAAGATGACCAAAACAACTCACAGGAGACGTCTGACTGATGAACATCTTCGCTCGATACTGAGGATTTCTTCAGCTCAGAGCTTGAGCCCAGACATTGATGAACTAGCATCCAAGAAGAGATGCCAGGTATCTGGCTTGGGCACATCAGATTAGACCAGTGTGCAATAATTAACGTTTTCTTTATGCACTTTTTCTTGCTACAAGGCATGGGCTTGAATGGTTGATTGATTTATTATCATTTTATTTGTAAAATTATTAGCCAGTGGAAAAAGTTTATTTTGGTATTTAAATCAGAAGGCTGCAAATAGAAAAGAGGCATACAATTTTTATTTACATTTTATTTATTTAATAAATGAATGCCATTGATGTGTTTTTTCATTTGAAATTCGATTTTGCATGTCTCCACTATTAAATTATATATTGTATGGTAATAAGCGATGCTTGTTCCATATTCAATGTTAAAGCAAAACTTGTTTGGGTCCATATTAAAAGGTTAATTTGTTCAATGTTGGCCCGTGACTTTGTTCAGGTTTTACATTTTGGCCCACTGGGTATTTGAGTTTGACACCCCTGCCCTATTGTAATCATACTGATCAACATGATAGGTATAATCAGAAATGAGCACTATTTCAATTACTTTTAAGTATTTTGTCATTAATATTTTACTGGCCTGAACAATCCAATGTATTTTGTAACAAGAAAATGTTGAAACCTCTCGTTTTTTAAAATGTTGTGTGTAGAATACAACAATATTTTACCATTTAAAAAATAATAATTCTAGCGGTTCACAATTTTGTGGCCGCCTTTCAGCCTGCATTTAGTACCAGAAGTCTGATGGTACTATGATGTGATAAAAGTTTCATACAAAAATTAAAATGAGAATGTGAATGTGAATGTAAAATGAAGACTTACTAAGCAAGCTGGTCATTAATTCTAATGATTTCCACCCCCGAAAACTTTACATAAACTTTTACATTTTGCTCATTTAGCAGACACTCTTATTCAGAGAGACTTACAGACATTGCATTCAAATAAGGTAGATGAACAACCGCATATTACAAATAAAAAACACTTTGGTTATCGTTATTGAAAATATTGTTTTAGTGAAGGCATAAGTACTTGCAAATTTACATTGAAAACATAAAATAATTGTATTTTGATTAAACACAATATTTTGCGAAAGTATTTAGTGTCTTATTTTAATACAGTTAAAAAAGGCTCTGAAAACCAATGTAACAAGATAGCATATATGACCCACCACCTGGATTTGGTCCTATGTAGCAAAATTGTGTTTTTTACATTGGATAAAAGTGGAGACTAAGATAGAGAAAGTGATATATCATACACTGCACCTGAGGAACATTGAGAAAGTAGATCTTCTTTCAAAGTTGATAAACTTGTAACCAAACTTTTTAGAAAATGGCCTGTGAATGTTTTGATACACCTGCTTGAGAGCTCTTCTTTTGTCTACACCCATTCAGCATCGTTCACACCATCTTAAGACATAGCCCCACACATCTCTTTAAGGATTCACATGTGATGCCATGTGCCAAACAGAGTGAGTAGTGTAGTAAACAACCAAACGATTTCAAGACTAAAAGTGGTAAAAGTACTAGCCTAAAATTAAGAAAATCTCCAGATAAAAATACACTTTATCTAGTCCTTGGCCTACATCCTAATCTGGCTTTGGTGCAGGTCATGTTGTTCTTTACATTACCATCTCTGGTAAACACACACTATATCAAATAAAGTCTGTTTATTTGTCACATGCACAGGATACAGAAGGTGTAAACAGTACAGTGAAATGGTTACTTGCATATTTGCAAAGTAGCAATATCAAAAACAGAAAGTGTTGAGATAGCTAGCTAAACAATGACCCGGAATAATCCCAACTCATACTACTACCAATATAAACTGATTGTCATAGCTGTAGTGTGGCTCTGCAGGTACCTAAACTAGGTTCAATGTTAACTAGATAGCTAAAATTAGGCTATAACTAGCAATGCAAATGGATTTCTGCATCAAATAGAATTCCTACACATAACTTTAGTTAGCGAGCCAGCAAGCTAACGTTCACTAGCTACCTAACATTATGCTTTAACTTGCAATGAAAACAACTTTGACAAAATGTTAACTCTGTTTTGTATGTAGCTACATCTTGTTTGGCCAGCGTTGTGTCAAGTCACTCCGGTTCATACTGACCGTGGTGTGTGCAGAAAGTAGCCCATCACAACTTTTTCCAACTGATCTGTCGATAAATCCAGGGAATCAGTGTGGTTGAGAAAAGTAGCAAAACGTTTGTATTTCTTGATGGCTAATGTTATAACATTCATGAACGCCGGGGTAGAAAGGCTTATCAACACATACTGTTATAGACAGAACCGTGATACATGTTAGACCAATCCAAACTCATCTCCCAGCATGTCCAGCCCATCCATTTTCTCAGCCAATCATGGCTAGCGGAAAGGTTCCTGCCTTTTTCCGTGGTTAAACCAATTAGGCTTGTGATTTTAAACTGTTATTCATATTTACAGACAGAATAGAAGTTTCATATTAAGGCACATGAAAGTTCACATGTTCCAGAAGACATTTCTGCCAAAAAACGCATTTTGATAAAAATAATAAACATATGCAACATATGCCTAGCTTCCTGCAACGGATCACATATTTGCCCATTTTAGGGTATAATCCATAGGCTACTGATGAGCTGCCATTTTAAAGCTTCTCTCTCTCCCATGCATACTCCTATATACAGTGGGGCAAAAAAGTTCTCCCACTTAAAAAGATGAGAGAGGCCTGTAATTTTCATCATAGGTACACTTCAACTATGACAGACAAAATGAAAAAAAAAATCCAGAAAATCACATTGTAGGATTTTTTATGAATTTATTTGCAAATTATGGTGGAAAATAAGTATTTGGTCACCTACAAACAAGCAAGATTTCTGGCTCTCACAGACCTGTAACTTCTTCTTTAAGAGGCTCCTCTGTTCTCCACTCGTTACCTGTATTAATGGCACCTGTTTGAACTTGTTATCAGTATAAAAGACACCTGTCCACAACCTCAAACAGTCACACTCTAAACTCCACTATGGCCAAGACCAAAGAGCTGTCAAAGGACACCAGAAACAAAATTGTAGACCTGCACCAGGCTGGGAAGACTCAATCTGCAATAGGCAAGCAGCTTGTTTTGAAGAAATCAACTTTGGGAGCAATTATTAGGAAATGGAAGACATACAAGACCACTGATAATCTCCCTCGATCTGGGGCTACACGCAAGATCTCACCGCGTGGGGTCAAAATGATCCCAAGAACGGTGAGCAAAAATCCCAGAACCACACGGGGGGACCTAGTGAATGACCTGCAGAGAGCTGGGACCGAGGTAACAAAGCCTACCATCAGTAACACACTACACCACCAGGGACTCAAATCCTGCAGTGCCAGACATGTCCCCCTGCTTAAGCCAGTACATATCCAGGTCGGTCTGAAATTTGCTAGAGCATTTGGATGATCCAGAAGAAGATTGGGAGAATGTCATATGGTCAGATGAAACCAAAATATAACTTTTTGGTGAAAACTCAACTCGTCATGTTTGGAGGACAAAGAATGCTGAGTTGCATCCAAAGAACACCATACCTACTGTGAAGTATGGGGGTGGAAACATCATGCTTTGGGGCTGTTTTTTTGCAAAGGGACCAGGACGACTGATCCGTGTAAAGGGAAGAATAAATGGGGCTATGTATCGTGAGATTTTGAGTGAAAACCTCCTTCCATCAGCAAGGGTATTGAAGATGAAACGTGGCTGGGTCTTTCAGCATGACAATGATCCCAAACACACTGCCCGGGCAACGAAGGAGTGCCTTCGTAAGAAGCATTTCATGGTCCTGGAGTGGCCTAGCCAGTCTCCAGATCTCAACCCCATAGAAAATCTTTGGAGGGAGTTGACAGTCCGTGTTGCCCAGCAACAGCCCCAAAACATCACTGCTCTAGAGGAGATCTGCATGGAGGAATGGGCCAAAATACCAGCAACAGTGTGTGAAAACCTTGTGAAGACTTACAGAAAACGTTTGACCTCTGTCATTGCCAACAAAGGGTATTGAGATAAACTTTTGTTATTGACCAAATACTTATTTTCCACCATAATTTGCAAATAAATTCATTAAAAATCCTACAATGTGATTTTCTGGATTTTTTTCTTCTAATTTTGTCTGTCATAGTTGAAGTGTACCTATGATGAAAATTACAGGCCTCTCATCTTTTTAAGTGGGAGAACTTGCACAATTGGTGGCTGACTAAATACTTTTTTGCCCCACTGTAACTAGGCAAGTCAGTTAAGAACAAATTCTTATTTACAATGACGGCCTACCAAAAGGCCTCTAACGGGGATTGGGATTAAAAATAAAGGACAAAACACACATCACAACAAGAGAGACAACCCAACACTACAGAGACCTAAGACAACATAGCAAGGCAGCAACACATGACAACACAGCATGGTAGCGACACAACATGACAACAACATGGTAGCAACACAACATGGTAGCAGCACAGAACATGGTACAAACACTATTGGGCACAGACAACAGCACAAAGGGCAAGAAGGTAGAGACAACAATACATCACGCAAAGCAGCCACAACTGTGGGTAAAAGTGTCCATGATTGAGTCTTTGAATGAAGAGATTGAGATAAAACTGTCCAGTTTGAGTGTTTGTTGCAGCTCGTCCCAGTCGTTAGCTACAGCAAACTGAAAAGACGAGTGACCCAGGGATGTGTGTGCTTTCGGGACCTTTAACAGAATGTGACTGGCAGAACGGGTGTTGTATGTGGAGGATGAGGGCTGCAGTAGATATCTCAGATAGGGAGGAGTGAGGCCCAAGAGGGTTTTATAAATAAGTATCAACCAGTGGGTTTTGCGACGGGTATACAGTGATTACCAGTTTACAGAGGAGTATAGAGTGCAGTGATGTGTCCCATAAGGAGCATTTGTGGCAAATCTGATGGCCGAGTTGTAAAGTTCATCTAGCAGCTTGAGAGCACCCTTACCTGACGATCTATAAATGATTTCTCCGTAATCTAGCATTGGTAGGATGGCCATCTGAATCAGGGTTAGTTTGGCAGCTGGGGTGAAAGAGGAGTGATTACGATAGAGGAAACCAAGTCTAGATTTAACTTTAGCCTGCAGCTTTGATATGTGCTGAGAGAAGGACAGTGTACCATCTAGCCATACTCTCAAGTACTTGTATGAGGTGACTACCTCCAGCTCTAAACCCTCAGTGGTAGTAATCACACCTGTGGGGATAGGGGCATTCTTCTTACCAAACCACATGACCTTTTGTTTTGCTTTGTTCCGAACAAGGTTACGGGTAGAGAAAGCCTGTTGGACACTAAGAAAGCTTTGTTGTAGAGCATTAAACACATCATCTGTGGAGGGGCCAGGTGATTAAAAGACTGTATCATCTGCATATAAATGGATGAGAGAGCTTCCTACTGCCTGAGCTATGTTGTTGATGTAAATTGAGAAGAGCGTGGGGCCTAGGATTGAGCTTGGGGTACTCCCTTGGTGACAGGCAGTGGCTGACAGCAGATTTTCTGACTTTTTACACTGCACTCTTTGAGGGAGGTCGTTAGCAAACCAGGCCAAAGACCCCTCAGAGACACAAATACTCCTTAGCCGGCCCACAAGAATGGAATGATCTACCGTATGAAAGCTTTGGCCAAATCAATAAAAATAGCAGCAGAACATCGCTCAGAATCAAGGGCAATGGTAACATCACTGAGGACCTTTAAGGTTGCAGTGACACATTCATAACCCCTGCGGAAACCGGATTGCATACCATAGAGAAAACTATAGACATCAAGAAAGCCAGTCAGTTGATTGTTGACAAGTTTTTCCAACACTTTTGATTAACAGGGCAAAATAGAAATAGGCCTATAACAATTAGGATCAGCTTGATCGCCCCCTTTAAATAAAGGACAAACCGTGGCTGCCCTCCGAGCAATGGGAACCTCCCCAGAAAGGAGAGACAGACTTGGCGATAATAGGGGTAGCAACCTTAAGGAAGAAAGGCCCTAAACCAACTGCCCCAGATGGTTTTTGGGCGGTCAAGTTTCAGGAGCTCCTTTAGCACTTTGTTGCGGGGCAAGGGAAAAAGAGGGAGAAGCATCGGAGATAGTCGCATTAGAAAGGGTGGGAGATGAGGAAATGTTGTACGGACAAGGAGGCATGGCTGAGTAAAATATAGCCTATATTCTGTTTTCTACAAAAAAGTGACCCCAACTGGTCATTTGTTTTTTAAAAGTTTTTTTAAAAATATGCCTGTTTTATAATGTCCACTTACACAGTGAAAGTACTCATACTGCTTGACTTTTTCCACATTTTGTTGTGTAACAGCCCGAATTTAAAATACAATGTTGTGTCACTGGCCTACTCACGATACCCCATGATGTCAAAGTGGAATGATGTTTGTAGACATTTTTACAAATGAATAAAAAATGAAAAGCTGAAATGTATTTAGTCAATAATAATCAAACCCTTTTATGGAAAGCCTAAATAAGTTCAGGAATAAAAAGGTGCTTAGCAAGTCACATAAAAAGTTGCATTATTTTTGAAGGACTACTTCATTTTTATACCTCACACATACAGATAATTGTAAGGTCCCTCAGTCGAGCATTTAATTTCAAACACAGATTCAACCACAAAGACCAGGGAGGTTTTCCAATGCCTCTCAAATAAGGGCACCTATTGGTAGATGGGTAAAAAAAAAAGCAGCAGACATAGAATACCCTTTGAGCATGGTGAAGTTGTTAATTACACTTTGGATGGTGTATCAAGACATCCAGTCACTACAAGGATACAGGCGCCCTTCTTAACTCAGTTGCCGGAGAGGAAGTAAACAACTCAGGGATTTCACCATGAGGCCAATGGTGACTTTAAAACAGTTAGAGTTTAATGGGTGTGATAGCAGAAAACTGAGGATGGAGCCACAACATTGTAGTTACTCCACAATACTAACCTACATGACAGAGCGGAAAGAAGAAAGCCTGTACAGAAAACAAATATTCCAAAACAATGCATCCTGTTTGCAAAAAGGCAATAAAATAAAACAGCAAACCAATTGGCAAAGAAGTGCATTTCATGTCCTGAATACAAAGCGTTACATTTTGGAAAACACAACACATCACTGAGTACCAATCTTCATATTTTCAAGCATGGTGGTGGCTGCATCATGTTATGGGTATGCTTGTCATCGGCAAGGACTAAGGGAGCATTTTACGCTAAAAATAAATGGAATAGAGCTAAGCACAGGCCAAATCCTTGTTCAGTCTGCTTTCCAATTGACCTTTTAGCAGCACAATAACCTACAACACAAGGCCAAATATACACTGGAGTGCTTGCCAAGACAACACTGAATGTTCCTGAGTGGCCTAGTTACAGTTTAGACTCAAATCGGCTTGAAAATCTATGGAAAGCCTGTCTTCGATTACAATTCATCAGGCCAGTATGAGGTCTACCTGCGTCGATTCTAAACTTCCTGGAGCAACCGGAAGTGATTAAATTCACCCTAAAGGTGTTTTGATATACATAACCTGCAATTGTGAAAATCACTGCATTCAACCCTGTGTAGAGCAGTCAATTCTTAACATGAAAGAGACACACACACACAGCAAGGATGGAGTGACACGGTGCGATACTTAAAGACACACAGAGCCTGCAATGTAATTACCATTATCTCCAGGCTGTACCGAGTTCAACGAGATGCCCCGCGTGACCGTAGCTCGCTCGGTCTGAGCGCAGCGACCGTGAAAAAAAGTAGGCCCAAAAGTCTGACCCTAAATTTCAAGTGCTTTTGGGAGACAGCGCCCAGGTCAACAGCCGATCCCATATCCCCATAGGAACTTAGGTGATCTCAGGAGAACAGGTAACAGGTGCGTGTTCCCTCAGATAGAACCTTACAGCACCAAGTTCAAATGTGTATACGCAGATAGAACATTCTAGTTTTTTTTGTATATTTCACTTACAATGTACTTTAAAAAAAATAGAACTTAACAGAAATAAAGAACCATCTAAATGTATATAGGATGTGACCAACTAAGTTTGAACAAAAACGTCAGACAGAACCTAATAGTCCCAAGGTATCGATTTGTAGTTGAACAAGTAATTGTATGCATAGATTTTTTGTTTACTTGACTTGGAAAAACATTTGATTTGCTCTTAGAATGCACGACTTGGACTTGACTCGACCCGTCTACATGGGACTCATGGCTTCGTAAGGGAGCTATTGCCAGACGAGGGATTCTCCAGGGGTTCTCCTCCAAGCCCTGCCTCCTTCTTCACCACCGCTGCTACCATGGACCTAGTTTCCAGAGCTTGAGTGGAAAATTAGGCTGTTTTAATGAAACTGAGACCAGACAAGAGACCCACACGTATTCAACTTTCCACTAAAAGTTGATTGAGTTATTATCGATGCCTGGTCCAATTTGTTCCCTAAAAATAGAGCCGATGTAGTTGCTTAACATGGGTCTCTCACCATAAAACCACTCATTGAAGCGATGGGTGCCGGGCAGGTAAAAAAGGAGCGAGATTCTGAGGATATTCCACTGATCTGGATTTCCCACAATTCAGGAAGTGGAGAACCCAGGGGTGTGTCTACTCTAATCTGCCGTTTGGCTGGCAACACTAAGACTTTCACATAGCCCATCTGTACATAGCCTATCTGTAAATAGCCCATCCAATCTACCTCATCCCAATACTGTATTTATTTATCTTGCATCTTTGCACCCCAGTATCTCTACTTGCACATTAATCTTCTGTACATCAATCACTCCAGTGTTCAATTGGTATATTGTAATTATTTCGCCACTGTGGCCTATTTATTGCCTTACCTCCCTTATCTTACCTCATTTGCACACACTGTATATAGACTTTTTCTACTGTATTATTGACTGTATGTTTGTTTATTCCATGTGTAACTCTGTGTTGTTGTATGTGTCGAACTGCTTTGCTTTGTTCTTGGCCAGGTCGCAGTTATAAATGAGGACTTGTTTTCAACTAGCCTACCTGGTTAAATAAAGGTGAAATAAAAATAATAAAAAATCCCAGCTGATGGGAAAGCACTGGGGAATCACGCATCCCCTCTTGATGATGGGCAGATGGGTAATAGAGAGCTATAATCAGCTGGGGAACCCTTAAAGGGTATGGTAGGACAGTATCTGTCACACTGCAAACTCAAACACGGGACCCTTTCCTTGTCACCCTCAAACTTGTCCGGGGGGGGGGGGGGGGGTGCAAATGGGAGAGATGTCAGATGTCACAGGCAGGTTCCACAGGCACATTCAAAGTCACCTCCCTCGGGTTGGAAATCCTTGATTGGCATGGACATTCTCAACAGGAGGTCTCTCCTTAATCCCCATCCCACGATTTATCAATCAAATCCCCATCCCACGTTAATTATCAAACAGATTTAGTTGAGAATGTCGCATTACATTTTATTTTCTAAGTTATTGTTGAAAGTGAATTATAGATAGGATATGAGTATTGTTTGCCTCTGCCCAAAGCCAGTACCTTCCACCTCCAAATATCTGGCAGATTTTAAAGATGTTGTCGATGCCCAAATGTTGTATCATTGGATCCCCTTTCTAACAAGATCAGCAATTCAACCGTTTGGAAGACTCTTTGAGAATAGAGAGGGGGGTTTGGGGATAAAGCCAGGGGTGCCCCCAAACTGCAAATGAGAGGATAGGGATTTATTGTGGTTGTTGATTCCCATTTGGGAATCTGCTTACCCCTTAAATAGAACGTGGTTGGCTGGCCTGCCTATCACTACACCATTCAGCTGTATTATTTAGAATCAACCCACACACGCTACTTTCAGGCTTTCACACTTGTTATGTGATATAACAGCAATGTGATCATCTCTATCTGCATGAGAGACCGTGCCTCCTATGAAAGTACATGACCAGGTATACCATGAGTTTCAGCATGTTTAAAGGATAAAGTAGGAGATTATGTCACAAAATTGGTCATCTTGGCATGACACACAAACACAGTCTTTCGTGACTGTCTATAGTTTGTAATATGTTTACTTGACGTTGATGAGAACTCCTGTCTGAAAGTTGTGCCCGGAGCACAATCAGTGAATCTTTAATCACAATCAGTAAATCTCTTGTATACAAATATAATAATATTGAAAACACCTTAAAGAATCAGCCTTCCAGGAAAGCAAATTAGAGAGCATAACCCTGTGTGAAAATGGCTTCCAAAATATTCATTAAAAGCCCTGCTTTCACAAACGAGGGGAGCCGCTGGTCTTTGTTTGGCCCCCGCCCCAGTTAGATGTAAAAGGACCATGACCCCACCTCAGAGTGTGTGTTGTTAATATGTGTGTGTGTATGCACATGTTTGCGTGTGAGTGTCAGCAATCTAATGAAAGGGCAAAAACTATTTGAGTTTGTCCCTTATATTCACTTTATGAATGTAATTCCATGACTAAAAAAATGTGTTGTATTTGTTTCACTTTTCCTGAACATTTTGGCCAGTTTATAGTGTGTGATTATGGCAGCGGACAGTCACTACTCAGCTACAGTGCTGTCCTTGCACTGGTACTCCACTGAATCCTAAAAATCCAACAGCTATCTGAATACATCTCTGCCTAAACTACAGTATCTTGATATTACTATTTCACAATAATTTCATGAGAGAGAAAAAACAAGTAGGGTGTGAGGCAAAACATGGCATATGTGAGCATTGTACTGTGGCAAGGTCTGTTAGATGTTCGCCTTTATACCGTAGGGCCACATCTGAGTCTCCACTGCAGCACTTCCTCTCTCCCACTACAGTAGCAAATCCTAGATTTGTCTAGTTCCTTTAGTGTTTTTTTTTGTGTGTTAATGTTAGGTGGTCCTCAATGGGCCTTTTGACACCGTGTTGATGTCAAAGTACACCCAGCTGCCATCTCCTCCCTTTGAGACCCCATTGTTTTGAATATATTCATCCCTGTTTCGGTTTAAGTCCACTCTGTTCTCCGACCCGTCCTTGGTGCGGGGTCAGGAGAAACGACCTCCGTGTCTTGGCACAAGTCGGTGGTTGTGGCCCTTTATTTCCTATATGCATGGCGGATCTCACGCAAAAGTCCTCTGGAGTCAGAGCTAGCCCACCCAATGGACCAATCAAGGACTGCCATTGACCTTCCCTCACACCCTGTAGCACCGTAGGGAGTGTTTTATGGGTGGGAGTAGGTATGGGTCAGAACAGGGGAAGAAATTCCTGTAAACGTTCACTTCCGTTCAGGTCAGACAAGGGAAGCGGGGCAAACAGTGAGCATCGTCACGCGAATTGGGAACGTCCTGCTCATGGGAAAGACTGACTGTGAAGAAGACGGGAGGCTGAGAACTTTCTCCCCCTGCAAGAGAGCAGAGCCTGGCACACATGGGCCACATTCACGTCAAAGTCGTCATATCACCTATTTACACAGAAGCTGTCACATTATGTTTTTGACTAACAGGAGACTGTATTTAATCTTTGAATTATGTGACGTAGGCACTAATCGCTTCTAGATTTTTATTTATTTTATTTTACCTTTATTTAACCAGGTAGGCAAGTTGAGAACAAGTTCTCATTTACAATTGCGACCTGGCCAAGATAAAGCAAAGCAGTTTGACAGATACAACGACACAGAGTTACACATGGAGTAAAACAAACATACAGTCAATAATACAGTATAAAAAAGTCTATATACAATGTGAGCAATGAGGTGAGAAGGGAGTTAAAGGCAAAAAAGGCCATGGTGGCATAGTAAATACAATATAGCAAGTAAAACACTGGAATGGTAGTTTTGCAAAGTAGAAATAAAAATAATGGGGTGCAAAGGAGCAAAATAAATAAATCAATTAAATACAGTTGGGAAAGAGGTAGTTGTTTGGGCTAAATTATAGGTGGGCTATGTACAGGTGCAGTAATCTGTGAGCTGCTCTGACAGTCGGTGCTTAAAGCTAGTGAGGGAGATAAGTGTTTCCAGTTTCAGAGATTTTTGTAGGTCGTTCCAGTCATTGGCAGCAGAGAACTGGAAGGAGAGGCGGCCGAAGAAAGAATTGGTTTTGGGGGTGACTAGAGAGATATACCTGCTGGAGCGTGTGCTACAGGTGGGAGATGCTATGGTGACCAGCGAGCTGAGATAAGGGGGGACTTTACCTAGCAGGGTCTTGTAGATGACATGGAGCCAGTGGGTTTGGCGACGAGTATGAAGCGAGGGCCAGCCAACGAGAGCATACAGGTCGCAATGGTGGGTAGTATATGGGGCTTTGGTGACAAAATGGATTGCACTGTGATAGACTGCATCCAATTTGTTGAGTAGGGTATTGGAGGCTATTTTGTAAATGACATCGCCAAAGTCGAGGATTGGTAGGATGGTCAGTTTTACAAGGGTATGTTTGGCAGCATGAGTGAAGGATGCTTTGTTGCGAAATAGGAAGCCAATTCTAGATTTAACTTTGGATTGGAGATGTTTGATATGGTTCTGGAAGGAGAGTTTACAGTCTAACCAGACACCTAAGTATTTGTAGTTGTCCACGTATTCTAAGTCAGAGCCGTCCAGAGTAGTGATGTTGGACAGGCGGGTAGGTGCAGGTAGCGATCGGTTGAAGAGCATGCATTTTGTTTTACTTGTATTTAAGAGCAATTGGAGGCCACGGAAGGAGAGTTGTATGGCATTGAAGCTTGCCTGGAGGATTGTTACCACAGTGTCCAAAGAAGGGCCGGAAGTATACAGAATGGTGTAGTCTGCGTAGAAGTGGATCAGAGACTCACCAGCAGCAAGAGCGACCTCATTGATGTATACAGAGAAGAGAGTCGGTCCAAGAATTGAACCCTGTGGCACCCCCATAGAGACTGCCAGAGGTCCAGACAGCAGACCCTCCGATAGATAACCACACCCTCTGTATATTTTTGTTTACAACTGATTTAATAGGAGGTGACAGTCATATCCGTGGCCTACTGGATGCTGAGATTAAAGATCGTGGATCTTTACCCTGTCAAATGGTAGAGTAATCTTGTAACGGTTTTCTGTATGTGAAGGAGAGTCAGACCAAAATTCGGCGTGGCTATTGCGACCCACGTATAATGAAACACAGTAAACACGAATCAAATACAAAAACAAAACTCTCATTCTCTCTTTTTTCAGTTGCTTTGCAGGGCAAATTGTCTCAACTCAGCCCTTTTGAAATTCACTTAGATGAATTAAACTGGTGCTTTGTAGGAAGCAGCTATAATTGTTTGGTTCAGGTATCCATCTGTGAAAGTAAATGAAATATTAGTGGCATGATTCAATCGTCGGAGACGATACAGTTTCTGTAAGAGAAACCACCTGTGACATGCACATTTACGTCACAAACTCAAAAGGTTTGGGGGTTTGGCTCACCAGAAGAAGAGGGCAGGAAAAATAACACACCATTCTCTACAAACAAAAGCGTGTCCAGCGCTTCGATATAAGTTTACCTAGAGAGAATAACCTTTTGAAACCACAAAGTCCGCTCAATAGACAGCATTTCCCATTACCCCCCCCCCCTTGACATATAACGCAGTAAGGCTGTCCAATGTCACTATTTTATTTTCCTTTGACTCTTTATCTAATGTGCTCTAAAGGGCAAGCCTCAACCGGAGGAGGAATGGAGTGCGTTGTAGCGAGGCCGACTCGGCAGTGACTATCAGAGCTTGCTGTGCCAGCGCTGAGGCATCAACCTCCTCTACAATGCCAGCCCAGCAGGGTAAAGGCCGACACAGTGCCACAGTGCCACAGCAACCGTCATGAAGGGAAAGAACACAATAACCCTCCCTAACTACATCAGACATGCATTACCCCCATCCTCCTACCTACCTTCCACTCCCCTCTTTTCCCAATTTCTCACGCTTCCTTGTACATGGGTAGAGGGTCACAATTGATGGAGACATGGCAATAGAGGAGAGGGAGAATCATTTTAGTTTGTAGTGTAAATAGAGATGATGTAAACCAGCAGCCCTTTTGCCCCTGCTCGGCATCAAACCAATGTTCTAAAAAGGTAAGTGCAGTTGATAAGGCTTGAAAAGAAAGTAGCTTGACCATGGAGAACAAGAGGTGCCCCACTTTTCTGCTTTCAAGAAAGATTTAATAACAGAGTAAGCTTCAGATTGACTTCAGACTACAGTACTGGTTTGGTGTATTTCATTGAGTTTGAACCAAAGGTCACAAATGAGAACATACAGATAGCAAAATGTAATACGGTATGTTTGTCAAGATAGACATCCAATGTCGTGGTGCCATTTAGACATCAGACAAATTTGTCATTGCAAGTCAAAAGCCCAGTATTTTGGACTATTGCCAAACGGTGCCCTAAACCCATAAAAAATGATTGGCCAGTGTCAAGTTAAACTGCTTTGGTCAGTCCCTCACTGACGTTCTGACTTTCCCAGAGAAAGAAAGCAGACAGTGTTTTGGAGTTACGCACCACCTTTCCCAATTATGTAATTCTCCAGTGGATGTCGCAGTTCCCAACACGCTTCTCTCCCAGGCCATGACCATCTTCTGCACAGATAAATCAAAACAGCACAACACAGCCTCCCAGGACCAGGCCCACCCTGGTCTGTTGAATGGGCTTCCCATAGTGCACCTCTCCTCTGCACCTGACACAGCCCTGTCATGTCTCCAGGCTACCACCCAGCATCTCCCCCTATCCAGGGATCAACAAATATTAATTTAGTTTAAAATACTTTTTTCTGGGTTTGCACTTATGGGAATATTCCATTGGATGTTGAATAGTCAGACAAGTTGAAGTGCAGCTAAAGTATTTTAAAGAAAACATATATGAGTTGAACCCTGGTCTGCCCCTAACTTAAACTGTCCCTTTGCAATTCAATAAAAACACACCTCTTGCTTCACATAATTCATGCTTTCTTTGGTATAGCTGATTCAAAATACATCTCTGTTGCTTCAGTGAAACAAGTCCTTGTGCATGTTCATCCAAATGAAAGAGATGTACAATAACATTGCTTTTAACTACCCCTTTGTTGTAAGTTCTCCCCAGAGCACCCCTATAGTCTCATACTCAAAAGCCTCTCCCCACCACCATTTTACCCCCACCCAGAATGAGTCTTCTTTCGGCTCACGGCTGTATAGAAAATAAAGCCAACAGGCTCATTCTCCCACTCAAAATCTGCCTTGTACCCTCCACTCTCATGGAAAATGGGTTACCAAACCTGCAGGCTAGTCTCCTGAATAATTAACTTTTCATAAGCATCTCATTTCAGTTCCTGCATAAACATGTTAAACCTTTGTGTGATCCCTTTAATACTGATTACCTCAAACATAGAGTAATATTAGAATGACCTCCGGTGTGGGGGATCTCTTTAATGCCTCAATGGTTTATCTTATAATATGATACTTTTGTTATTATGTTTCTTGACAGGTGACATGCGAAAAAGAAAGTCAGAAGTTATTTCATCTGAAGGGATTTTGAACTGTGTTCTATTCACAGCAGTTTTCATCAAATCGCCCCCAAGAAGAAGAAAAAAGAAAGAAAAAACTTGGTACGTTGAAGTGGATATTTTGACTTCTTAATAGAGCATACAGTAAATATGGCAGCACTTCCCACTTACACTTCTAAAGTGTTTCAAATAACCAGTGGTGTAAAGTACTTATGTAAAAATACTTTAAAGTACTACTTAAGTAGTTTTTTGGGGGGGTATCTGTACTTCATGTTAATATTTATGTTTTTGATAACTTTTACTTCACTACACCCCCCCCCCTCCACACACACACAATTTTTTGTTTTACTTTTTACTCCCTGACACCCAAAAGTACTCATTACATGTTGAGGGCTTAGCAGGACAGGGAAATAGTCCAATTCATGCACTTATCAAGAGAACACATGGTCATCCCTACTGCCTCTGATCTGGCAGACTAACTAAACACAAATGCATCGTTTGAAAATGTTGGAGTGTACCCCTGGCTATCCGTATCTAAAAAAACAAGAACATGGTGCCATCTGCTTTGCTTAATGGAAGGAATTTGAAATGATTCATACTTTTACTTTTGGTACTTAAGTATATTTAGAAGCAAATACTTTTACTCAAGTAGTGTTTTACTGGGTCACTTTCACTTTTTCTTGAGAAACTTTCTATTAAGGTATCTATATTTTTACTCAAGTATGACAATTTGGGTCCTTTTTTTCACCACTGCAAATAACTTGTTGAAACTTGTTGATGGCTTACTTACTGTTTATTTGTAGATGTACCTTGAAACTGACAGCAAGCATGTTCTCAAATGTGATACATCATGGTAAGATATCATTAGATAAGCTGACAAAGATAAGGGGTCATAGTTTACAGTACTGGATCTGAAAGAGGAAACCAGTGCTCATAAAATACACTCAATGCTTCTTTAAAGTTCCAAAGGTCAAATTTGGCATTTTCTTGATTGGGCAGACACAATTTGGGACACAAGTTATGTTAAAACACCCTCATAAAAGCCGATAACTTGCAGTTGTGCATGCAGCTTCTGATGTGTATTTCTGATTCTCAAACAAAGCTTTGACCAAAGTTTTATTATAGTATGAGGAACTTTTTTGCTGGGAAAAATACACTAAAGATGTGGAGAGAAATTGCATTCTACATTGCCCTACTTGGAATGATATGAAACAGCAATCACTATTATTGCCCAAGTACCCAGAACTCACCAATTCTTGCTGTAACAGATCACAGAAATTTTATTTTAAACCCACCAGAAATACTAAAAACTCTGGATATGATTCTCGAAGTTGTAATTCCAGATCATTCTGAAACATGGAAAGCCGGTGTTGAATATACAACAAAATCTTTAATTTTCTACATACTAAAAAAATGCAGATTTCAATCTAATATGAGTATCCATGTATTGATGTTTCTTATTATAGGATCTGATGTTATGACAAAATAATCAAGTTTGTGATGTTTTTACTTTACCCAGTGCGATACTGTGACTATTCTCTCACCACTGGTCATTTTGTCTCATCTCTGCAGTTACTTAGTAGCCATATTAGGAGATGCTGTGAAGTTCAGAGCGTCAGGACCTGACCGCGAATTGGTCAGATCACTTAACTGGATGTCTCTGTCTGCTCTTTTTATAAACTTTATGTACGCTCCTTTGCATTGATAGAACGTTTGTCAGTTTAACAGACAGATTACCGGATACATATCCATGTGTGTGTGTGTGTGTGTGTGTGTGTGTGTGCGTGTGTGTGTGTGTGTGTGTGTGTGTGTGTGTGTGTGTGTGTGTGTGTGTGTGTGTGTGTGTGTGTATGATTTGACAGTTCTTTGAGCGTTTTTGTTCTTGACACCTGTAGTACAAGCCCTCCCCATCCCCCAAGCCTAAAAAAAAACACCACTTTGAAAAGCCACAAACTGTCAGGGATCCATTAAAACTCTGGACTTGTAAATGAAGTAGTTTAGAGGAAAGGCCAACATATTGTTTCTCTTTTGGGATTAAATAAGTGCCTGAATCTCATCTGTCAGAGGCAGACAGTCATTAGCATACAAACAGTGCATCATTTACCGGAAGTCATGCATTTTACAGCTCATGGAAAGGATACAGGGGTTGAAGATGCCGCACATTACAATTTGCTGATATAGGCTGTTGATGCAGATCACTAACCACTCTCTTCATTGCAACGTGTCTTTAGACTTTGTTCAAACCTGTTGTTTAAAATGAAAATGTAAATACAGCTACATCTTCTACGAGATGTGTATTTCCATACAAAAAGTAATGGGGTCATGTGTCTTGTTTTGTCCTGTCACAGACGTAAGGATGTGTCCTGGCCTTCATAAATGTATGGTTGATACTTGATGACTAAGTATCCCCTTTACCTAATTCACATGACCCTCAGGTTCCAAGGACAGTAAGAGGTCATAGCCCCCCATTCCCACAGAAACTTGCTGTTGCCAGTAATGCTTTTATATTTTTTTTGTGTACAGTTGGATCACAGAGTTTCTAAACCCAGAGGCGTAACGTTACAAAACTTCTGGGAATACTTGCGAAACAGACCAAACAGACCAGGCCGAGGTTTGGTGTTTGAGAAGTCAATGAGAGAAGTTAACTTTTTTTTCCCCTTAGTTTAAAATGTTCTTGAAATCTAAAGGTACAACCTAGATTCGAGACAGTAGTTGTACATGATATTACTCCAACCTTGTGAAAGTGACATTTTGACATTCATTTTCATCACAAACAACTTTATATTGAAGGAGTGCCTTAGTGCTGACGGATTGCACATGCGCAGGTCGGCACAAGACGACCGTTACATCCGATGACGTGTTTCTACGCATGAGATTATCTAGCCAACGGTTGCCATGACATCGCCTACAAGTATGATCAGGGATTCCGATTGAAGATGCAGTTTCTTCCTATCTTCATACTGTACTGTCTTTGGTTGGATTCTGCTGTCTCAACTCTGACCTTTGACACAGTGCATTTTTGGCTTAGGATTGTATTGAGGCAACACAATTGTATTGGTTAATGAATTTAGGATCATCCTATGGCCTTATATGACATACTGTATGTGCACCTGTACTAGTCTGGAGGTTGGAGGAAGGGAGGGGGTTGGGGTTAGTTGAGGATGAAGTCAATGCACAAAGGTTATTATCTCAATTCCTGAGCTGCTTCAGTTGAATAAGACTGTTCAAATAGTGTGTAAACAACTTTATGAGACCTGAATGAGGGTCTTTGGAGAGTCTGGATGATAAAACTAATTTCACTTAACTGCTTGTTATTTTATGACGCATTGCTCATAGGACATGTGTGTACACAGCGAACCTACCTACTCTTATGTAGCTGTTATGAAGGTTTTAAGAATGTATACATAAAGGGGTTTACTGTACAGTAAAACACAACCAACTTTTGCAGCACCAGCCGTAGTGTTATTTCTGTACGGGATCAGAGGTGGTTTGCCTCTGTGTCCCAGTATTAAACCTGGGGGAGTAAAACCTGTTTCGTCTGATATAAGTTCAACCCTCCAAGTTGTTCTCAGTCTCTCGTTCCCATGCTTGGCTGGTGCGGTAACGCAAACCCAAAGGGAACCACTCTAAAAACATCTCCAGTTACCACCATCTCTGTGGCTTTATTCCTGTACAGATTTTAACGATTGAAGCGTTTGAAGTTGTGAATGAAAATTGACAATACACTAGGCCTGACCTGAGAAAAGGCCAGTAAGAGCATTTATTCGCAATTACAAACCGCACAAGGATAATAAAACACAGGGAAATGGAGCAAATGCCCCAAAGGAACGATATAATACAGAGAAGTAGGCTGATTCGCCAGTTTCCGCTTTTTATGCAACTTATACTGACATGGCCATTGTGTGTGAATGCTGTCTCTGTCTGTGCGTCTGAAAGAGAAAAAGCATTCAAATTAATGCCTGGAATATCCTCTCCTAATAATATTAGATACAACCTGGTATTTGTGAAGTATTTTAAAGTATTTTCTTTGTCCAGAAAAGAACAGACGTGACATCCCAAAGAGCGTATATGTCTGTTTACTAGGGAACCCAAAGGAAAACCTCTGGCTTGTGGTGATAAAGCCCAAAGCCTCTTGCTCCCTCTATGAATGCATCATTTGAAAATACACAAATACAATGGCTCATCTGACGTTCTGCATTCTATTAACTGGGCTAATGGGTAATAGACTGCCTGCATTAACATATGTTGATGTTCTACATGAAATGAAGGCAAAGGATTTTTATGCTCTGGCACTGGCCGCAGTGCTACAGTAGTGTGTCAGCAAACTCAGGACACACACACATGTACTGTACACGAACACACACGCACACACACACTCTTTGTCTTTCTCTCCCTCTATTTATACCTTGCACAGGCCCTACTACCTAGACAATTACATATGCCTGTATGTTTGTGCCTTGGAGATAGTAGACACTTTATTGGCAAGATACTGCACTTAGAAATAAACCATTTAGTATGCCCATGAAAGCCTACAGAGATTGACAATAAAACACTGCTGTAATAGGTGTAGATATCCCAAGCCCTTTACCTTGAAATTAATGTTTAGCTTTTTCCATTTGTAAATGTTACTCTTGCACTAGTCATTGTATTTGTTTACGTTAGAGAGAGAGAGGTTTTTTCCTCTTCTTTCACCATGTCTTTGTCTATTTCTCATCAGTGTTGTGGCAATGAAAGCCACAGGAGTGGGACACCCCTCTTTCTCCTATTACACCACCATAATAGCGAACACCTCCCTGGTCCATTAAAAACTAGGGGAGCGTAAAAAAGTGGGCAGGTATAAGAGCACTAATCCTGTGTTTACACCACTGGGGGTCGCTCTGCTATTCACAGCCAAGATGTGGAAACTGGATGGAATTCAAAGGCAACTCAGGGTCATAACCGTATCCTCAAAATGGTGCTCAGAGGTGTAATAGTGGAATAGTTACTGCTGTATAGCAGAAAAGGCGGTGAAGGCTACCATTTGGGTGAAAAAATAAACAGCAGATTGTGGATTTAAGGCCAATGTTCAGGGAGCCTCTCTATTCTGTTTTATTTTTGTAATCGTCAGTATGAGACATTGTTTAGGGTCCGACATGACGAGAACATTCAAAAATAGACCTTTCGGTAATTTCGAAGCGATGTTAAACTCCTTGGCTCTGTTTAGTGGATTTACAATAAAAGGATGACAACGCCTCCATCAGAAGAAAGCATCCATAAAACATCCCTCTGTGTGGAAAGAACACTTATTAAGATGACCAGATGTGCTATACATGGAGATGACACCATGGTGGCCATTTTGGGCCTCCCATCAAAAGCCACATGTGTTTTGTTGTCAGATCTGGGTCTTCACAGACAGCAGAAGTTTTTGCAGCAGGCGTCTATGGCCAATACGAAGGCCCAGGAAGAACAGAGGTACCTGATGCTCTGGTGTCTAATACTTTTTCCAAGGACACTCTAGTGCCACTCCTGCCATCTTCTGGAGCACCGGGTGAAGGTCCGTCATGTTATGAAGAAAAGGATGGGGAAGAGGTGGACATAAGCCTTAAGCGTGTGTGTGTGTGTGTGTGTGTGTGTGTGTGTGTGTGTGTGTGTGTGTGTGTGTGTGTGTGTGTGTGTGTGTGTGTGTGTGTGTGTGTGTGTGCGTGTGTGTGTGTGTTTGTGTCTCATCTTGTTTGTGTGAAAAGAGCTCTGGGTGGTTATGGATAAGATAGCCACTAGCGAAGTCACTCTCTCTACACTACCCAGACCACCCACTTATCACCCAATAATCAATAACGCAACGTTGCAGCAGTATCCAATTAAGTCTGCTGTTTTGGAGTCGAGGGTTAGGAGAACGTTGCATGTTAGTCAGGTTGTGTTTCCCACTGTGGGTGGGAAAGTTGGCAGCCGCTTCAGACAAGCTCCAGCTCCAGTCTGGTCTCATCCCTGTCACAAAAGAGACCACGGCGGCATCGTCATGTCGGGAGCGCAGCAGCTAAATGCTTCAGGGGGGACGCCACATTAGAACTATTTTCTTATATTGTCACTTAAATGCTCACAAACTGACGCAACATCAGACTAGTGTGGTTGAATAAGCCAGAGGATGACATGGTGTTTTGTAAGCAATGCTATTAAAAGCGAGGATGTTCTGTGTAGGCTTTTCCACTGTGTCTGCTAAGTGGATTGAGGCCGTGAAAGCCGAAACACATTTGTAATGTTTCTTTCAAATAACCCACTTGATCATGATAATGATGTCCCAGGATGTGATATCATGATATTGCTTATGTGGTTACAATAGCTGGATTTGGTTTGGTTATAAAACAGATATCTGGTCTTAAATATTGGGCTGTATGCTGAGAAAATAACTTAATTTTAGCAAAGTGACTTGAAGGGATATCTACTAATACGACATCCAATGCCTTATAAGTATGTATGATGGGAATCTAAGAGGCATCCTGAGTACTGTACTGACCAGTGCCAGGAAAGAAGTCCTCACCACTGAGTCTAGGTCCCGGCCAACGCAGGTTAGAGAGCGGCTACTGGTCCTTGTCCAACGCGACCCTGCGCTTATTCTCTCGTGAAAGCCACCCAGTCGGCCCCATGAACCCTCAAACCTCAAGGTTTATCTGAACAAGCTTCGTTTTGAATGGGAATCCAGAACACCAGTCATGGTAATAATAGACCTATCTAAAAGGTTGACAAGAAAACAATGAACAGTTCAAAGAACAGAGGAAAAGACCCACCTCGTTTCCCCTCTCCTTCCTCCCGGCAGGATTTGTGAGAATGTTGAACACAGTCCCTGTATTCTATTTATTTATTTATTATTTTGTCCATTTTGATTATAGCTCATTTTGGAGCTAGAGAGGCTTACACTCAAGCCATAGGACCTAAATTAGTAGCAAATGTATAGCCTCTCGCCTGTACCTTACCTAAAAGTATTTGGAGTGAGCAACATGCTCCAAGATGCACGGCCCAGGGGCGGCTTCTGAAATAATATTTATACAGCAGTTATGGACACAAAACGGTGTCGGCCTCACATCTTCGGTTGTTCCCACGAAAATGCAGTGTGTTTTTTTCCCACTCTTTGAAGGTAGCAAGCATAGAAGTCAAGGATTATGATGAGCCTGCCATTTCCTTTGGACAGCTGAGAGGCTAGAGTGCTGCCTCAAGGAGATATAATTGCTGGGTAGCCATTTTGTTTTCCCATAGTGATTTCTGTCATGAGTAGGATTAGTTGACCCTAGACACTGATCTTGGGTCAGTTTATAATATTCCCGACTAATGGTTAAGATAAGAATTGGGGGAGGGAAAGTTGATCCTAGAGCTGTACCTAGAGGAAACTTCATCACGGAGCTTAGGGGTACCTGGGAGATCACTCAACATGCCTCACAGCTTCAGAATGGGAAAGAAGGGGCTGAATCAGCATCCCAGCAGCATTAGAGCATCCATGATGAATTTAATTAGTCTCATTCTCATTTAAATCAAACCCATTCTCTCCACTTAACAATGCAGCCCAAAGAGCCTAGTAAAACTAATGAGCTGATGAAATAGACAAACATTTGTCACCATATGCAAATGGCATATGTTTTCCTCACTGTGACTGCACGCCACAGCAGCCTTCAGAGTTAATTTCTTATTTTTGGCTTTTTCACAAAGTTGGCAAAGTTCACTTTCAAGACTCTAGCTGTTGTCTGCGCTGTTGTAATGGTAGAGAACTGGTGCTGAATTATGTTCTGTCACCTTAATTGATCCAGAGTTGTTTTCCATTTGACAATGTACTTCATTCATCATCTAGTCTCTGCTCTCACCGGACTGGCAATGTCTTCAGCTAGTCAGTCAGAGGGAGTATGTGTGTAGTTTGACAAATCCTGCCCTGGACCATCTCAGAGCCTGGATGCTAGCGGGATATGCCATGTCATAATTCAGAGTTGTTATTGCCAGCCATCAGGATGGTGCTGATGTTTATAGACTGAAGCCTACACAAGCAAATGAAAATGCATGGTGCAATTGTAAACAGCTGTCACAGAGAACGGCTTGAACAAAGCACCAGGGGTTAACGAATGAACACCTTGTCTGACGCTGAAAGTTTTGCTGATGCAAGACATTTTGGAACGGACACGTAGGCTTCGGGTTCCTCCAGGTAAATGGGTGCTGACTGTGTGGAGGCACTGGTTGGACTGGAGAGGATAATTAAGTTGACGGCTCGTGCGGCTTCCCCTGCCTACCCTTCAGCTTGCGGAGCGCAGAGGCCTGTCGGCGCCTGCCTGGGCCACAAGCTCTTGTTCCCAGAGGAAATGAGTCAGCACAGCCCAATCAGCCCACAGTGGGATTACCTCAAGAGGCTTCTGTGGCCCTCAGCTCCATGGTTGTCAGTGACTGAGACTTCATCACCAACTGCTGTTTTTTCTCCTAGATAAGGCATCTAAGAAATTTGGAGGGAAAAGCATCCTGGCTGGCTTCCCTCTTCCTCCCTGTAGCATTCCTTTCGCATGTTCCCCAGAGGACCGTGTGTGTGTGTGTGTGTGTGTGTGTGTGTGTGTGTGTGTGTGTGTGTGTGTGTGTGTGTGTGTGTGTGTGTGTGTGTGTGTGTGTGTGTGTGTAGACGTGATATGCGCTCCTCTCTCTCTGTTTATTAAATTGTCCAGCACATTTACTAAGAGAGATTGATGTTTGACACAGTTGACTGTGCCATTTATAAACCATGCCAACTACTGTTGTAACTGTTCATAATTATTTGTCTCACACTCAAGATATAATTGTCAAGCAGTTTTGTAATAGTCTTCCAAGTGAGGCGATTTTCCCCCCACAAATAAGTCTATAATTTAGAATCCTTATAGAGATCATTGGTGCAGCTGCTTTTGGAAATACATGAAGTTACTTATACTGAGTGTATAAAACATTAAGAATATCTACTCATTCCATGACATAAAACCTATTTGGACAGGATACGTTTTACTGGGGGAGCTCAAGTAATGTAATTATGTGCACGCGCACAAATCACCACATCCGCAATTTTACTCCTGTCCAAATCTGCCATGTCAGTCATTTTTCTTGGTAGGAAGGTTATTATCCCAGCCCTAAAAATCTGCTGTTTTACAGCAAACTCCCAACTCTGATAATACGTATCCTGTACAAATCATCATCTCTGTGTTTGCACCCAGTTTGGGTTAGAACATAGGAACAAATGGATTCTTATCACAAAGTGATATGCACGTAGGCTACAGATTAATGAACTATTTTGTCTCATATCAACTTTCCTTGTGCCATACTTCTCTTTTAAAAGATGAAGTGGATGATATTGTGTCAATGAATTAATAAATTGCCAAATACATCAGGAAAATTAAATGTCTGCAAAGGTTTCATGGTTCTTATTGATATGCATTATTATTTTGACACAGCTAGAAGGGCATCCAGGCTTTCGTCATAATGGTACATTTTGAATGAGGAAAAAAATGAATTGCTTGAGCAGTTTGGTAAAAACTAATCCCGTCCGAATCTTCCACTGGAAAAAAGGACATGCTGGGTTAACAATTACATAACCAACGTTCTATAGTAATACTAGTCCCGTGTGAATAGATTTTTAGACTGTCCAGGTGAAAGCTTTGATCCCTTATTGATGTCACTTGTTAAATCCACTTCAATCAGTATAGTTGAAGGGGAGGAGACAGGTTAAGCCTTGAGACAATTGAGACATGGATTGTGCATGTGAGCCATTCAGAGGGTGAATGGGCAAGACAAAAGATTTAAGTGGTTTTGAATGGGGGCATGGTAGTAGGTGCCAGGGGCACCGGTTTGTGTCAAGAACTGCAATGCAGCTGGGTTTTTAACTGGTCCACCACCCAAAGGACATCCAGCCAACTTGACACAACTGTGGGAAGCGTTGGAGGAGGGTGTTCTTAATGTTTTGTTCACTCAGTGTATAAGTTCATGTGTGTTCCACTAGGTGGCATTCAAGTCTGTTGAATCGATTGGGACTGAAGTTAAAGGTTGTTTAAATTATATACTGGTACACTGATATTCCAATTCCAAATCTCTTCAATTATTTTCAATAAGGAACACTTGGAATTGAATTTGGTTTAGTGTCTGAATTAACTGGAATTTAAATGGAATTGGCCCCAACCCTGCTGGCTATATTCACATTTAACAGACATAAAGCTACCGTTTTGAAAGGACAATAACTCAATTTAGTCAGCTAGGGTCCAAAGATTTTATATAATGCATTTGCAAATTGGAATGCTTTGGATTTAAGCCTATGAATCTGTCAAAATATTTTGATTCAGCCTGAGTTCTGACTGTATTGTAGTAATGTAGTGTTCTGTACTGAAATATGAAAAGGATATAGGATAATTCTGAAACATCTTCATAGCAACACCAGAGAGCGCCAAAAGAGTTCCTCGTGATGCTTCAAAGCCAATAAATTAGCTGTATTTCCAGTAAAGCCAGAGCTGTGGTCTCTGTGAGGGGTTAATTGAAGGCAGTGTCAGACAGGCAGATAAAAAGTGTTGACAGATGTGAGGTCCCCAGACGTGCTCTCATCCTGTCTGTGACGCCGACTCGGTGGGCCCCATGTGCCTGCAGTTAGTGACAAACCAGCTTCTGGTACTCCCTGCGACAAGGACATGTGCACACACACACAAACATGCAAACACACACGCACGCACTCACACAAACACACACACTAACTCATCAATTACAGACAATTGCATATACTTAAGGCTGGATTATGTGATATTGTACATAGACGGCTTATATCCTTCGGCTTATGCCCTTATGTACCAAAGGGTGCACCAAAAGGAGATGAATAATTTGACAGAGAAGTCACTATGAGTCAATTTTATGGTAATGATGACGATGTTCATGATTATTGATTTTAATCATAGAGGTACTTTTATCTTCAA